>NC_056737.1:1676961975-1677031975 GCF_019279795.1 Protopterus annectens
TACTGTCTGTAATTATCATACCAGTATTAGCCCCTGTTACCTTAATGAACGGCATATTGGTTTTAGCAGTTTGGTATGGTTTACATGCTGAGGTCCTGACAGAGAGAGTGTTCTATGAATTTTAAGCCTTTTTTGTTACCCCCCCCCCCCACCACACCATACCACTGTCAGGGATCCACTTTGCTCTGTGCTGGGACTTTAGACTACTCTTCTTTTTCATATAAACACTTCCTCATTGATTCACACTGAAGTGGGCACCACACTTAAAGCAGAAGACTTGTTGGTCCTCAATGGGCACTTATTGGACTGCAACAAGTAAAGAACTAGAGCATAACCTTAACAGGATGAATCAGTGATGCACATTAAATGTGTAAAGGCTAAAACAACACTGTTCATGACTACTGCCAGATTACATAATGCCTCTTTACTCTGGAAAATAACTAGTGATTTGACAAAACAATTTTGTGAAGTACAAACCTTCATGTACTTAGGAGTACATTTAACACCCACACCCTGTCCTCTTTGGTAAACATTTCATATAACTCTGACCCACTAATTTAAAGTTAATAAACAGGACAGGAGCTTGTAAAAGTATTAGTATGCTATTTTCTATCCTTGCTAAGAGGAAGCATTGCTAAAAAAGACACTTTGCTCTCAAATAGAACTTGGATTTTATTTTTGATTTGAAACTGTTTGCACAAAATATTATGTTGAAGGTACAGTTTGGAGAGACTGGTTACGACAAGAATGTTTTATTTCGTGAACCTAGTACATTTGTTTCTGTGAATAATTCTAGGTTAGAAGTGTTTTTGAGAATGTGTGAATCTGATATGTATAATGTGTTACAGAAAGTTAAAACTGGTCGCTGGTTTGTTAATTTGTCACCAGAAGAGTGGCATGTTTTGCACTCCCTTATGAATGAAGGAAGTATTGCGATGAAATCTGCTGACAAGGGGGGCGTGGTGGCTGTTATGAACTCTGAATTTTATTATAATAGCTTGAATGCTATGTTATCTGATAGTGAAACTTATAAATTTATTTCTAAGGTTGAGTTAGATGGTTTTATTAGCACTGTTCATGGTTTGCTCCATAATTCCAAGTTAGAAGGAGTTATTCCTAATGGTTTATACAGGTACCTAAACGTTGATTTACCTCTTGTTCCATTATTTCAGGGTTTACCCAAGATTCATAAGAATATGTGCCACCCTCCATTTAGACCTAGATTTGCTGGGATGGTAGCTCACTGAACCTATGTCCATTTATCTAGAGAAAAATTTGAGACCAATGTTGGAGACTTATGTCTTTGTGTTAAAAGATAGACAGCAATTTATTTTTGATTTGTATGAGCTTTCCAAGGATGATGTGTTTCCATCTAGTAACCTTTTGGTAACACTTGATGTTATATCACTGTTCACAGTGATACTTAACCAGCAGGGTATTTTAATGGTTAAGGATTTTATTGAAATGAGAAGTGATTTGGATGCTAGACAGATTGATTTAATTGTATTTCTCCTTGAGATGGTTTTAGAGAATAACATTTTCACATTCGACAATAGATATTACCATCAGAGGCATTGTGTAGCTATGGGCACCCCTTGTGCCCATAGCTATGCCAGTGCTGTTATAGCCATATGGGAATGCAAATTTCTAGTGAGTTCAAGATGGTGGGGGTCATCAAATAAAATTTTATCGACGGTTTGTGGATGACATTTTTATGGTTTGGACTGGCACCAAAATGGAATTCGATTAATTCATTTGTTATCTTCATTCCATTACAGACTTTTGGCAGTCACTGCCCCTAAGTCCCATACTGAGATACCCTGTTTGGATGTAATGGTAAACAGGGAGCCTGGTAGTAATAGAGTTATTACAAACCCTTATAGGAAGGATTGTTACAAACTGAGTTTTGTCCATCATAGCAGTATGCATCCTAACCATGTGTTTGAGAATGTGGTGAAGGGACAAATGTTAAGGGCCTCTAGACTACACATTAAAGACCAAGATTTTGAGGAATTTATTGTGACCCTGAAGAATGATTTTGAAGCTTGTGGGTATAAGAGGACTGAGATAGCTAAGGGCATGTGTGGTGCCCACCAGCTGAGGAAGGGTGTTGGGAGACCCTATTTTACGACCCCCACCCGGGACCCACATAGACAAGTTAGAAGGGACAATATTTTAAGAGTCCCTATGACTTTTTCCAGTAACATAAATAAGGTCACTGATGTAATTAAAAAGAATTGGCATATTTTAACCTCTGATTCATCTGTTGAAGCATTAGTTGGCACATCTCCTAAGTTTTACTACACGACTATGGTGAATTTAAAAAGGTTGTTGTGTTACCCGGATAAGTTGGGTTATGGAAAATGGTGAGAGGGTACCAAAAAGTGTGGCACTTGTAATTTTTGTCAGTATGTTAGAGAGGGTAATGAGTTTGTTTATCCACAGACAGGGAAGAAATATTTTTTAAATGTTATGGCTAACTGTGACACCATTAATGTTATTTATTTAGCCAACTGTGAGCAATGCAGCATATTTTATGTTGGCAAAACCAACCATTGGTTTCGTGAACATATTAGGGACCATATATATTGTATAAATAAAGGTAACACTGTCAAAGCATTAACTAATCATGTTCAGATGCAAGGTAATACACATAGTTTTTTTTTTACTGTATTAGATGTTATATATGAGAATGCTAGGTTGGGTAACATTGAAAATGAAGCAGAAAGATGTGAAGCAAGATGAATAGCCAAACTACGTTCTTGTATGGGGTTAGGTTTAAATGAATTTGTACTTTTGAAATCTGTTTTAAAAGCCAGAAGGAAAAAGAAAAAGTACTGTCTATTTCCTTTCGCTGGGTTCACATTTTAGTGAGTTCAGATTTAACTATTTAATTGTTTTATTAGTTTTAGCTCCTGATTGGTTTGTGTATTATGACATTGTTATATGAAAGTTCAGTGAAGATGCTGTTTTATTAGAGTCTGAAGAAGTATGATTCCATAGCGAAAGTGCTTACCAGTTTGTATTTGCATTACACTTGGATTTATTTTACCTGCTGCCTGTTGTTTGCTGCCTAGTTTACTTTTGGATATTTTAAATTGTGACTGCTGTGTTTCCATACTTGGATCTATTTCACCTGCTGCCTGCTGTTTGCTGCCTATTTTAGCTGTGGATATTTTGAACTGTGACTGCTCTGTTTCCACACTGCTGCTTTTCTCTACACTTGAAATTGTTTTGTTTTGCATACACACATAAATGAACAAAAACTGTAGGCAATGGAAAACAAAATCATGCTGCTTTCTCCAAGTTCAGATCACATCTACTCTACCTTTAACAGGACAATTTGGCTCGGTTTCTCTCAGACGTACAAACTTTCTTGTCTAAAGCAGGATCCCAGACTTTCAAGCCTTTATTTTTGCCATCCTTTGGCTTAAAAAAACATATTCAAGGCCCTCTGTACTAGGCACCTTAAATCCTCGTACAATGTATAAAACAACTTGGCAGTATCATTGTCAACACATAATGTTCTCTGTTTTCTCAATGATCAAACAACTGTTAAAATATCATTATAATTGCCAAATAATACTTGTCTGTTTAACTTCCTTTAAATAATTTTGTTTGCTCTGTTGCCTTAAATATTCCAACAACATTTAAGATATGGATTCAGTTATCATCTTTATCATGTTATACTATGAATTGGGTTTAATCAGTATACCTCTAGACTTCACATCATTTCATTTTTATGTTATTCATCATATTTTCTTATTTTCTAAATTATTTTCTTTGTATTATTTCATTTATTTCTTTGTGTGCATTGAATACAGTTGATGTATACCCTCTGGCTGGGATTGCCACAGAAAAAGTCATTTGGACCAGCTTGCCCACCTCATTAAAATGTGACTAACTAACTAACTAACTAACTAACTAACTAACTAACTAACTAACTAACTAACTAACTAACTAACTAACTAACTAACTAACTAACTAACTAGGCTAACTAGCTAAACTAGCTACATGGAAAAAGCCTTCCCAGTGACTTCAGGACGTTGAGAATGAGACCATTAATCTATGAATGCTTTCTAATACTCCAGGTTTTAAAGTACTCTTCACTGAACTTGTAAAAAACTTTGAACCTCCAACTTAAAAACATTCAGATCACATTTTTGGCTCTACTACTGTTACTATTCTTAACTTTATACTGAAACATTAACCACTTTGTTAGTGCCAGGCTAGACCTTGACTTCCAGGTGACTCTTAACGGGATCAAACAAGTATCAGAAAATGAAGGAACAAACGATTTTTGATACAATCAGTATCACTTTTCCTTGAGTATAGAAACATACTTTTAATGTATTTGAATTATCAGCAATATATAAATCCAATGAACTCCTTTATCTAATGCTTTACCTCCTCATTTTCACCAAGCTATATGGCCATTATTTGCAAAAAAGAAAAAAAATCTTACCAGCAGATGAGCTTTCCCCATTAAACAAATTGTTCCACGTTACTATTGCTTGCTGTAATAGTTAATAAGGTGCTAGAAATTTTATCAAATTCAATAGTCTCTCTACTTAGAAAAATGTTAGGGCCTACTTGCATGGTGTAACATCTCTCATCTGCATAAAAATGAGTCTGGATGCATGAGCTCAACATGGACTCCTGTGAGGTTTGATGCTTTCCCTGAGAGGAATTTGGTTCTGCAGTTTCATATGGAATTAAACCATCCTTATGTATGTGATAGTTGGTTGTGAGCATTTGTGCACTTTGGCCCCTGATGGAGAAATGTATATAATTCATAAAAGTGTATGAGTACATCAATTAGAATTTCAGATTTACTTGTTTACAATGATTTAATAAAGTGACATATGCATTTTGCTGATTGCATGCTTCTGTAGGCAAAACCATTTTGAACATAAATTTGACATCAGTTTCTTTATTGGGATTCAGTGGAACATGACTGCACTCTTTGTCCATCTACAGGTTCCAAATCTGATAAGAAAGGATACAGGTGTAGTGAAAGATGAGATTCAGAGAGGTGTAGTGCAAGGTGTTCTGTATGTAACAGATAATTTGCCTCCTTTATCAAGCTGTTTCAAGAAGTAACACTCCAAACTCCAAGAGGCAGTAAAGTTTTGACCCTTTCAACATTCCTGAGAGTTAAGATTTCCTTTACCTATGGACAATAGTAAAATATCTGGAATTAGCTATCCCATGCAGAGGCATTCCGAATGTTTTTCAGTGACAGCCATTTTTTGCTCAAATGCTTGTTTTTTTTAATATAAGCTGGAAACAAAGGCCCTGTAGGATTTGCTCTATGATGCAACACTTCAGTGAGGCATAGTGAAAGAAATCTGCTAATTACTCTGTCCCATTTCTTACATTTCGCAAAGGTGCATTGTGAACATGAATGGGGTAAACCTTCATTAGCACCAGGATCAGACTATTTGCTATCAATCATTTGTCAGTTGCTGAATGATTTTGGAGAATTTGACTTAAGTAGGAGAGGTCTGGGCATAGATCAGCCACGGTGGTGCAAGGGTAGCGTTGTTGCCTCACAGCAAGAAGTTCTCCCGTTCGATTCTCGGCTGGAGCACCTTCTGTGTGGAGTCTGCATGTCCTCCCTACGGTTGATGGCATTCGAAAGACATGCGTAGAATGGGCATGCCTTAGTTGAAGGTTGGGCGTCGAGCTGGCACCTCGGCAAAGTAAAAATCTACTGCCAATCATTAGCCGACCGGAGTTCTGCTGTGGCGACCCCTAACCGGGAAAAGCCGAAAGAAGAAGAAGGAGAGGTCTGGGCTTGACTACTGAGGCAAGCAGAGCATTTCATTATTTTGTTTTATGTGTGCCTTTCCTTAGGTGCTTCTTGTAATTAAGTTAGTCTTTGATGTCTATTAAATGAGATTTTTTTTTTTTTACTTAGATTATTGCAGTGGATAGAGTTCCTCCTGGCTGCTTTGCATCACAAAACAGAATTGAAATTGCACATAGCTGTCTTTAAATTTCTGTCTGTGGCATTCTCATTCTACCTGCATATATTTCTGATGCCTCAGTTGGTTCTTGTTGAATTCTTATACCTCCCTTTTCTGTTTCTTGTCTGAGTATCTCAGGTCTATTAGCCTTTGTTACAAACTTTTCTTTCCTTTCAGTGTTTGCAGCAACTTGAAGTTTGTCTTTTTACTATACCTTCATGTTTTTATGGTGGTTGTTCTCCACCAAGTTTGAGTTCAAATATATTTAAATGCTTATTTCCTAAGCAATAAAAATGAACATGATATGGATGAAAATGAAGGCAATAGTTAACCAAAATAAGGTACTAGTTAAATAATCAGTGCAAGAGTACAATTATAGATGTAACAAAATTTATAAATTGACTATTACAAAATATTAAAAAAAACAATAATGACAAAAACAAGTGGTAGGATGTAACTAATACTTATGTACAACTTGAGAAGAGAAATAATTTCCAAAAAAATAACTAATTCATAGCAGTCTGACTGTTATGTCAAGCAGTTAGCAGATTGGCATGATGGTAAAGTGCCAGGCAGCCAAGATGACGCTAGTATGTCAATATATAGCACTAAAACCGAACTAATGTCTTGAGGAAACTACCAGAGTTAGCCAGTCTGCTGCAAACCTGACTGAATCCCAACAGTTTCCCTGTTATCCTCCATCTTGAATAAAGTCTTGTTCCAGAAACAAATGAATAAACATGCTTCTGCTTTATGGTAACCTGTACCGATGAGTTGAAAGTTACCCAGAAGTCCTCCCCAAAAAAAGAATGACATACTTCTAAAACAAATACAAAATCCAATGATAATACCAAGGCAACAAAGTATCAGCTGATGCTACTGCATTGCCCAAAGCAAACGGACCTCCTGTGTTCTCAGCGTATCTCCATGATATCGATAATATGACCTGCTGGACTCTACTCCCAGGTGAAACAAGTGTTCAGAAAACATTTGACTTTCATAGGCAGTCATCACATCATCTCTGAAGCTGTGCATGCAAGTCACATGACTGTTATTCGCTATTTTAGGTTTAGGTGCAGTGTTCTTACCTATACTTCCTGAAGTCTGTCTTCTTATTCATGATTAGTTTTGCATACAGCTCTTTGAAGAAGTAACGTCAGTACCTGACAAGGAATTGACAGGGTAAGTGTGCACGTTTTGACCTTATTAAGACATTTGATTATTTTTTGGTCACTGATGCATAAATTAAATACACTGAATGCCAATACATCTGTTGCTAAATGGGTGAAACACAGATTAAGCAACAGGCTGCAACAAGTCAACAGTGGGGAGTGGGAGATTACCTGTCCATCTCAGGGGGGTTACCGGTGATTCATCTTTTGACTGCTGAGATCACATCTCTTTGGATTATTCTTCTTTCTAAGATATAAAAGTGTGTCAGTTGGGCTCTGATCTGCTGAAAGGTATAATCTGAATAGCATAATTAGTGTAATCAAAGATTCCAGTATTCGCCTAGATAATCTGCAGAAATGTATATTTGTTCCATTAATAAAGATCTCACCATTAATGTCAATAAATATAGCATCGTGAGACTTGGTAAAAAGACATAAATTATGACTAAAAAGTAAACTGTCAGATCTTAAAACCTGTATTACTGGTAATGATCGGATTAATGCTGATTAATTGATAGCAAACACTGTGAAAACGAATACTTCAGCATGCTGAAAGCACTGTTAGTCAACCTTGGATTAATTGGGCATCTATCCACATCACCAAACTAAAATATACCTACTCTGCACAGCAGAAGGGAAAGAGAAACCTCCACTATCATTGAAAGAGCTTTTGGGGTGTTACTTTACACAACCTGCATTCAGAGAACCTGTTATTGATTGATTGAGACATTCCTCTAAAGATCCAAGGATATTAGTGGATAACAGTGTAAACTTTGTTTATCAAAGCAAGGTCAGAAAAACATATTCTACAACCCATCTCATTTTGGTGGATATGTTTAGTTACTCCAGGGAGATCATTGTTCCACTTTACTCCTCACTGATGTGACTCATTTCTGAATTCAGTAATGCATTGTTCAAGCAAACCACCTGAATCAAATTGAAAAGGTACAATTTTTTATCCAAAAATAAAAAAGTCATAGGGTTAGAACATTTGAACTAGTTGGCAAGGCTTTATGAATTTTCTTTTTATTCAGTTACATAAAAGTTACTTGGAGATAATCTCTGCCTGATTTATAGGGCAATGTCTAACCTAATTCTACTTGAAAGCCTATGAATGGAGTATAATAATAATAAGAATAATAAATGCCAGTAATAAAAAAAAAAACAAGAAAGATACATTATTTGGTGTTTTCAAAGAGTACAGAATATGCTTCCTCTTAAAATAAAAATAATTTTGCCATTTATTTCCTTCAAAAATAATTCTGATGGGAGCAGAGCCTAGATGGCCAACTGAGAGCAGGGAATTTTGAGAGCTCCACAAACTAGTATAATAATATAAGAAGATTTTATTATTTTCAAGTTTAAAACATCAGAAATCTATAAACTGCTAAACTACATAAATATCAATTTTGGTGGAGATATACAAAACTTTTCCTGTCAAGTAACTTGGAGATATGTTGAGTCACTGAATACGAACAACTCAAGGAATTCTCACCCAGATGCTGCTTTGAAAAAAGAACTGTAATTGATGACATCTTCCTTACAGGAACTATCTTTGAAGATGGATGGCTTTAAAAATGACTTAGAAAACCTCAAATTAAATTCTCAAAAACAGACTCATACTCTTAAGGAACTATTACAGCAACACCATACAAAAGTAACAAATCTAGAGACTTCTCTAAATGACATTAAAGGGAGACTCAAAGAGGAAGAATTCCAAAATGAATTTCTGCTTAAACAGAATACATGGCTGCTTAACAAAATAGATGACTTAGAAAACAGGGAAAGGAGAAACAACATAAGGATCTTTGGTCTGCCTGAAAACACTGAAGGAGAAGACATTATTTCATTCTTAACAACCTGGATTCCTGAATTTTTAGACTTGAAAGAGGGACTTTCATTTGTAATTGAAAGGGCGCACAGAGCTCTGAGGAAACCTGCTTCTAACTCAACAAATACTCCACCTAGATCCATAGTTATAAAATTTATTTCATTTCTGGACAAGAGACTAATATTAAAATCTGCTTGGAGAAAATCACCCTTAAAATACAATCAAAACCTGATAAGGTTTGACAATGATTATTCTTCCAGAATACTAAAGCAAAGGAAAAAAGTCTGGCCAATAATAAAACTGTTGAAACAAAACAACATTAAAGCTCAGCTGGCCTTTCCAGCCAAAATAAAAATACTTTTAGCCAATGAGATGAGAACATTTAATGACTTTGAAGAAGCTACTATATTCATCAAAAACAACAACATAGTGTCTATCCCAGAAGAAATTGAATGGATGGCCACTATTCTTAAAAGAATAAAAGAAACAAATCCTTGGACTGATGCTAGAAAGAAGAAACAAAAAAACTGATTCCAAGATAGCTGTCCCAAAAAGATAACTCTTACAACTACATCTCTCAGAGTATAAACTGATATGGTACATCACTTGTTATCTGTCTTTATTTTAAGAAAGGAGGGTTTCTTAAATAACTGAGAAACAGTAATGATTTATTCAGAATGTTCAAAGAGTCCAATAATTTTTCACAAACAAAGTTAGGTCAAGATGGGTTACTATTTACATTATATATAAGCCAAACAAAGCAACATATAATACAAACATAGAAGTTTCCATTCCCCTACTTGAACTCAGTGAATACTTATCTTGTTCATTTTTCATTGATTTTACTTATAATAATTTAAATAACTAATTCAACAAGGTACCATTCATCAGAGTTCAAACTCAAATATAACAAATTAACATCATATATAATAGCAGTAACAGTAGAGTGTTTTGAAAAAAATGCTGTCATGGAGACTAATGCCTTCTTCAGTTAAAATAAAATGTCATGTATATCCTGGTTAAATAATAGTAGCAAGCTCTTAGTACAAATGTCATCATTATTCTGTCTAAATATAGTTAATATCAATTATGAAACAACAAAATACTATAAATATACGCTAAGAAAGGTGCCATGGCTCACAACCACTTCTGGTACAAAAAATTACTTTTTATTAAAAATAAAAAAAATGAACCACTTGCAGTTGTATAATACAATACACACAGGTTAAGCGATTTTGCCTGCTGACTGCATTCTTCATCAGAACTGATACAACCTCAACTGGTTCATTTTTTATTTTTAATAAAAGTCATTTTTTAGTACCAGAAGTGGTCGTGAGCCGTGCCACCTTTCTTTGCATATATTTAGAGTATTTTGTTGTTTCTTAGTCAGGTATATGCTATACATTTGAATAATATCAATTATGGCAGGTATCATAGCCTTGAGTGCTGTTTGATCAATCCTGATATGGTGTGCGCAGATGCAGCTGTGTCTGACAGCTAGTACAAATGTCATTATTATTCTGTCTAAACATAGTTAATATCAATTATGGTAGATATCATAGCTTTGAGTGCTGCTTGATTAAGCCTGACATGATGTGTATGGATGCAGCTGTGTCTGGCAGCTGTTGTATGTTGCCGTTTTTGTCTCCGGGAAGCTTGTGATCGAGGTTTACTGATGCTTGTGTATTAGGAAGAGACATTTAGTGTTTTAGCCTGGATCCAGGGGAAGTGGGTGGATAAAACTGTGATTTAGGATATTTTGGAAGAGAATAGTTTGTTTATACTTCTGCTGAGTGAGAGGTGGGAAGGCTGGAAGAATGTGTTATCTCTTGTTGTGGTGGCTTGTTGGGAGGTTTTTTTTTTTTTTATTTGTTTGCTCTCCGTTCTTTTCCTGGCTGCTGCCCCACTGAAAGGGAAGGAATTTAGGCTTGAAGTTGCAGTGAAATGAAGCTTTGCTTCAGGTGCATCGTGAGCCTCTGGTATGCAGTACATAGATACACTAATAGAAACAGATGCTCCCAGGTTGCTATGGTAATGGAGACAGAGTGACGATAATGCTTAAAGGCTCTGAGGAGCCTCCGAGATGATTCTCAGCAATTAAGTTTTTGGTTTAAAAAATATATATAATAAAAGGGCTGTTTTAAACCTCGCATACACATATTGATGTTCTCCCAACACTTTGTTTAGCTCATTAAGTTGATTCTTGATAAAAAAAAATAATAAGCACAATTTAATATTTAAAATATATTTTGATCCAAACACATTAAGGACTTACATAAGAGTGGAAGTCTGAGTTATTGTGAAAGACTAAGAGCATTTGGCCTTGTGCAGTACCTTTTGCAGTGATCTTAGAGGTGAGCTTGCTTGGACGTGTTGGGTATATGGAGATAGCTGACTCTATGGGTGTTTGGGGTTGCCAGGAAGTGGTAGAGAGTCATCAGATTTCCTTCATGGAAATATCTGTGGGAATGGAAGATGTGTTGAGTGGTTCACTGACAGAGTGGCCACTGTATGGAACAGGCTGGTAAAATGGAACAGGACAAATATTGGTTTGGATATTTTAAGAACAGCCTGGAAACACACCACATGAACTAGTGAATGGTATTCTGGCAAAACTGGATGGGCATTGCTGCCCATGCATGAAGTACTGATATGTGTGTATGGAAGGATGGAAATATACTTATAACATATAAGAAACTAGAAGGGTCTCATAATTTAAAGTGTATGGACTGTATACACATGCTTGGAAGGAGCTAATAATAAGAATAAGCATTACAGCTTGTGGTCTCTCAAATAACTAAGCAACAGCCAAAAAACAAACAAACAAAAAAAAAACACACACAATAGTTATGTAATGTATGATTTTAGTAAATCTAGGCATAAAATAAAAAATTGCCATATTAAATGAAGCAGTCTGCTGAATTTAGATATTAAAGACAGGTTTTAATAACATGGGCTTGTGTATAATAACACTACTGTCTTAACTTGTCATAAATGACATACACTACATTGAACATCAAGGGGAAGCATGATGATTTTCTTATATAAGTAAATATGCATAACAAGCCATGTAATTGCTTTAACTTGAATTGTAGTTTTTGTAACCCATCTTGACCATATATAATACCTAAGCGGTTACAAAGGTAACTAATGCTTTATACATGACATCAAACTGACAAAGTTGTTCAAGGGAAACAATAGAAGCCTGAACCTGAAATGCCACAGAATGTAACAATCATATTCTGAACAAATGGTATTAAATTGACAACAGACACTCAGTTTAATAACATGGGCTTGTGTATAATAACACTACTGTTTTAACTTGTCATAAATGACATACACTATATTGAACATCAAAGGGAAGCATGATTTTCTCATATAAGTAAATGTGCATAACAAGTTATATAAGTGCTTTAACTTGAATTGTGGTTTTTGTAACCCGTCTTGACCATACATAATACTTAAGCTGTTACCAAGGTAACTAATGTTTTATACATGACCTCAAACTGACAAACTTGTTCAAGGGAAACAATAGAAACCTGAACTAGGAATGTACAGAATGTAACAATCACATTCTGAACAAATAGTATTAAAATGACAATAGTCACTCAGTTTAACCTTTGCTGATTATACAAAATAGAATGTTGCCATTTAAATCTAAAAACTTTCAGTATATGCCATAAAATGGCAATTTATAAATATGGAAAGGGAATTTGTAATCATTAATCACAATAAGTGATTTTTATGTTTTTAACTTATAATTTCACTCATTTTATAATAAAAAATGACAGATATGAAAATCCTTATGTGTAGGATATGGGGGGAAGAGGGATGCACTGATAATTAAAATGCACTAACTTTCATCAATGTTCACATAAGAAAAACTTGATGCTTTAAGTAAGTTAGCAACAAACAAAGTGATTACTTAAATGCAGGCAAACAATGAAATATAACTTTTAATATAGCCAGTAAAATACATTGTATTATAAACATTAGGTATAAATATTATTACCATCTATTTATATTAAGTAATACGTTTTGAAAGACTTCACCAATAAGGATGAATATGTTAAATAACTGTGTGCTATAATCTTTTACTGAGGTTTTATATATGATACATCCAACTTTACTATGATTGAATTACTTGTCATCTATCTTTCATGTAAATATTAATTGCTTATGCAATAAGTAGACATTTATATTGTATTAGAATTCTGTTTAATCTACAATAGTACTATGTCTGTTCAAAATAATATCAATATTGCATATTCCTATTACAAATATTCTCCATATGATAATTTAATTTATGGAGCCCAGGTGTTCTGGATTGTCAAGGTATGAGTGATAATCTGATGGACTTAGGTTTATCCATCAGATTAGGAATTATTTTCATTCCATGGTTAGTATGGATCTTAGTTTTGTTAACATTTATTCATTTCAATTTATTTCACAAAACATTTTTAGTATGCCTGAACAAAACATTACTTTATTGGTAAACACTCAAAGTATAAAATTGGTAATTTCCTTTAAAAACTCAAACATATACTTTATAGCTATCAGAGGAAAATGTTTAATAGTCATAATAAAACCAAAAATACATAGTCTAAATAACCCAAGATGGATTTAACTTTATTATCTTTAAATACCAGGGGCTTAAACAATCCTAGCAAGAGATCAGATCTGCTGAAATATTTAAAACTGAACAAAGCACACATTGTCTTCCTTCAAGAAACTCATTTCAAAACAAATGACAATTACAAATGGAATTCTAAGGCATATATGAAATTGGCGCAATCCACTTATAAGACAAAGACAAAAGGGCTAACAATTTTATGGAAAACAAATGTGATTAACTCAGAAATCATTTATAAATATGAAGATGAAGAAGGCTTTATGGCATTAGTTAATAGTTAAATATAATAACAGAATATGAACCCTAGCCAATCTATACTGGTTCCCAGGCATTGGAACAGGAACTGTTAAAAAACACTTGGATTTAATTTCCAATAATTATAAAGGCAACTTAATATTAGGAGGAGATTTTAACTGTATATTTGATATTTCTTAAACTGCAAATAAAAGACCGCTGGGTACATCTGCTGTATCAAAAGCTTTAAACAAGTGGGTAGAATCATTTCATCTTGTAGATACTTTCAAATTTAAAGAAGATAAATCTTTGTTGTTTTCCCATCAAGATCACAGATTTGGTGCCCAAACTAGAATAGATGAAATATTTGCTGCCCATGACTTACACTCTAAAATCATTAATTTCTCAATCACTCCCTGCCCCTTTTCGGACCACAATTCATTAATACTAAAACTTCAAAATGGGTACAAACCATTAATGTTTAACTCCAGAATTCCAGCATATATAACTAAAATTAAAGAGCTCAAACCCTGGTTATTATCTGAATTACAATTCTTCTTAGATATTAATTGCACCATAGAGATAAATAAAATAATGATATGGGACTCATTAAAAGCTTACATATATGGTAACACCTTAACTTGGTATAAAAAAATCAGAGAATGGTATTCTTAATTATTAGAGCTACAATCCAAACTTTTGTCAGTAAAAGCTGAAAAAAATCTAAATCATTTGGAGCTGAAAAAGAAAGTAGAAGTATTAAACAATAAATACAATTAAATTCTAACATGTAAAAGTAGTTTAGCTTTAGAAAAACTAAAAGTTAATACCTTGGCCACTTCTCCCAAATATCTACATAATTTATCCACAAGAATCAA
The DNA here is from genome assembly GCF_019279795.1 of Protopterus annectens. Taxonomy (NCBI): domain Eukaryota; kingdom Metazoa; phylum Chordata; order Ceratodontiformes; family Protopteridae; genus Protopterus; species Protopterus annectens. The sequence goes on from NC_056737.1 coordinate 1,676,976,696, forward strand.
AATATAATCAATAGCTAATAACATTAAAATTATCTTCCATGCAAAGAAAGGGAAAAGTATCTTGGCTATAGGTACCATTCTTGATGCCTATAGAAATCACTATATGGAACATTTCCAAAAAGAAAATATACCTTGGACTACATGAAAAGAGACATTGAGGAGCTCTCTGATTATGTAGCCCAGGCAGGTATGACCCTGACCTTGAGCAGTATCCTACCTTCACCAAGAATGATGCCACAATACAGAGATAAGATGATCAGCTTTAACAATTGGCTTAAACACTGGTGTCATTCAAAGGGGATCCAGTGTCTGTCTGCCTGGGATGACATGCTGGACAAGCCACGCTGCTTCGCAAGGGACGGCTTGCACCTGTCACCCCTGGGATTCCGGATATTGGCAAAGGCTCTTGCCACCCCCATAGTGCCTTTATTAGGCAAGGCTCAAATTCTAAACCTACCACCCTAGAACACAAAAAAGGAAAAAACTAAGGGTAATGCTGCTCAATGCCAGAAGTCTAAATCTCAAAATGCACACACTCGAGGCCCTTCTCAGTATGGAGAACATCGATGTCTGTGCTGTGACAGAAACCTGGTTCAAGGCTCCTGAGAGCACCCCAGCGCTATCAGGTTTTACCTCATATCATGCGTCCGGCCCCAAAATCCGGACAATACCAAGAAAGGAGGGGGTATCCATATTCATCAAGGACACCCACACCTCAAGACTGGTGGCAACGCACGATGCATCGGAGACCATCCAGGTGCAATTAACCATAGGCAAGACTGCTCTGCAAATTGTAGCATGTTACAGGCCACCCTCACAAACTCAGGAACCTCACATGGCCTTCCTGAAAACACTAGAGGGGATAAATGTATCACCAAACACCATCATACTAGGTGACTTCAATTACCCTAATATAGACTGGGAACACTACTCAAGCCCAAACACCCTAGCCCAAAAGTTCCTGGAATTCATAAACTCAAATGCCATGGAACAACTAGTCACCATCCCCACAAGAGGAGATAACATACTTGATCTCATCATCACGAACATGGGAGCACAATGTTCAACACCGGAGGTGTACCCCTCACTGGTGAGATCAGACCACAAACTAATCTCGCTGGAGGTCCTCATCCCATCCCCACCTGAAATAAAAAAGACCACAGTAAAGAACTTCTCAAAAGCCGACTTCACACTTCTAAAGACTAGTGTGGTCTCCTTTAAGGTCCCCGAGCCGGCGGAAAACAGTACTCAAGCCGCTGAATCACTTACAAATGCCTTCTACCAGCACCTGCAGGACTGCATGGATAAGGCAATCCCAAGCAAAACAAAGACTCTTTGTACCAAAGGCAAGCATCCAGTCTGGTGGACCCCAGCCATAAACAAACTCTACAACAAAAGGAGGAAGCTACTACAAGATAGAGCAAAATCCTTAAAAGGTAAGACACCCTTGATCACTATAAGTAAAAACTAAGAGCTCTCATAAAATCATCCAAAGCAAATTTCGAAAAATAGCTAAAGACTCAAAAGACAATCATAAGGCCTTCTTTAGCTATGTTAGAAACCTGGGAGGAAACTCCCAGATATGCTCAGAGCTAGTTCAAAATGATGTGAAGATTACTGATCCTACAGACATTGCCAACATACTGGCTGACAGGTTCAGTGCAAACTTCTCCCACCCAAAGGAGAGATATCTATACCAAACAATTGCAGCCCCCAAACATCTCCAGCCCAAGTGAGAACTGCTCTCTCCAAAGCAAAAAACACAGCATCCATGGGACCTGATGGTGTCCCCGGCTGTGTGCTCCATGAACTCACTGAGGAATTAAACCCACAGCTAGGACAGCTGTTTAATCAAAGTCTTACCTCTGGATCATTACCCAGGAGTGGCGCACTGCAACTGTGGTACCACTTCACAAAGGCGGTGCCTCCACCGACCCTGGAAATTACCGCCCATTAGCTTGACAAGCCTTATCTGCAAAGCCATGGAGAGGATCATAATGGACCTCATAAATAAAGACATAGGGAATTTGCAGACTTTGGATTCAACCCAGTTTGGCTTTGTCAAAGGCAGATCATGCCTTTTAAACTTGGTTGACTTTTATGTAACAGTCACCAAAGCCATTGATGAGGGAAAGGCAGTCCATACAGCCTACCTCGATCTGGCTAAGGCCTTCGATACAATACCCCACTCGGGTATCATTGAAAAACTCATCAGCTTAAATGTCAACCCATACATCACAAGATGGGTTGCAAACTGGCTGAGTGACAGAACCCACAGGGTCAGAGTTGCTGGCGCCATGTCAGACTCAAAGCCTGTCACAAGTGGTGTCCCACAGGGCTCAGTCCTGGGCCCACTCTTGTTTGGCATCTACTTTTCCAAGTACAAGCAAACACAGGAGGGTTATGGCTGACAAAGTTTGCAGATGACTGCAAACTGGGCGCCATAGTAGAAAACACATCTGATACAGATATCCTTCAGAAGGGTCTCACAGAAACAGATAACTGGTGCCAGAGCCACGGCCTAAAGTTAAATGCCAAAAAATGCATAGTCATACCCTTCGGGAAAAACAAGGTTACCCCTAGCTACCAAATAGGTGGCAATCCACTGAGCACAGAAGAAGTTATCAGGGACCTGGGGACCCAGGTTGATAGTAGTCTGTTATTCGACACCCATGTAGCTAAAGTAGTTAGGAAGACCTTCTACATTGCCCACCTTATCATGAAGGGATTCTCATCTAGATCAAGGGAGGTCATAGTCTCCTTTACTCATCACTCATCAGACCAATGATTGAGTACAATGTCCCATTCGGAATGTATCTGACCCGACACTTGCAGCAGCTGGAGAGGCCACAAAAGTTCCTCACCAAAAGGATAAAGGGTCTCAAAATCTGTCCTATGCTGCCCGACTGAAAGAACTCCAGCTCTATTCAGTCGCCACCGCTTGCTCAGAGGTGACCTTTGCCTAACATACAAGGCCATGTCAAACCCAGATTTGATGAATATGCTTCACCTCAAAAATCTAGATCCATCAGAGCCACAAGGCGGAGACTTAAACCTTGACACGGCTATTAATAGGACGTGCTGGAGGGATAGATTCATCACCCAAAGACTCCCTATGCTGTGGAACAAAATCCCAGTACATGTGAGGCAGAGCACCTCGCTGGCCTTGTTCAAGAGAAATCTTGACCAATGGATGGGAGATCACAGATATACCCCAGGGATAACCTCAGTGTCACTGCTCGACAGAGGCACAGCAAAATAATGGGTATAGTTCCCCATACTAAAGGGGTGGCGTAAGCCACAAAACGATGGGCTAGGCTTGTAAATGCCCTTGGGCAGATAGCCTAGTATGAACCTATGAACCTATGAACCATATCGAACAATTAAATATAGATGAAAAATGTTCTAATATAAAAAATACCAGAAAAATTAAAACTAGATCTGCAAGCACCCATATCCTACAAAGAAATTACAGATACAATAAAAGAGGGTAAAAATAATAAAGCTCCAGGTATAGATGGCACAATTATGGAAATATATAAACTTTTTCCTTCAAAGATACTATTCCTCTTCCATAAAACTCTATTAGAAATTCAGTCACAAGCTTTAATGCCAACCTCTTGGAGATATTCCTTAATCACATCAATCCCAAAGGAAGACAAATCCCCAAACCTCAGTACCTCATATGGACCTATATCATTATTAAATAATGACTATAAGATATTTATGATAATATTAACTAACAGAATGAAAATGCCACTATCCAAAACAATAAATAATGATCAAACTGGATTTATATATCATAGCCACACACATGACAATATTAAAAGGATAATTTCTCTTATAGATTATGTAATAAAGAAAATAAAGAAACACTCATAATTGGCATAGATATAGAGAAAGTCTTTGATTCCCTAAATTGGGACTATTTTTTCAAAATCCTAATGCTTTTTGAATTTCCTGCATCCTTTGTTCATCTCCTAAAGAATATATATACAAATAATTTAGCGTATGTCAAGTTAGGTCCTTTTACCTCTGAATCTATACATATAACAAAAGGCACTAAACAAGGATGTCCTATGTCACCAATTCTATTTGCTCTGGCCACTGAAATATTGGCAGATTCAATTCATACCAATATAAAAAATCAAAGGAATAGATGTTTATGAACAATACAATTCTAAAGTAATACTATTTGCTGATGACATATTACTAACATTATCTAATACAAAAGAGACATTAGAAGAATTAGATATATTAATTGACAAATTTCACATGACTTCGGGACTCCATTTCAATAAATCAAAATCACATTTTTATTTTTAAATAAAAAAAAAAATAAGAACTGCAGACTAAGGGAGATCACAGCATAGGGAAACAATAATCTACCTTAAAATATCTAGGAATTGAGTTATGCAAGGATAATAATGAATTAGTCTCAAAACACTACAACAATATCATCAACACAATTAAAATCTCTGTGGAAAAATGGAACAAAATAATATTAACATTTGAAGATAGACTACAGTTAATAAAAATGGTTTTACTGCCCAAGATCTTATATATAGCCTTGGCAATACAACTGTTACCAGAAAGGAATATACTTAAAGAAATAAATTCATGCCTAATAAAATTTTTATAGTTTCCCAAAAGAAACAGAATAGTTTTCATACATCATATCAGACCATGGAAACAGGGAGGATTAAACTTTCCTGATATAGAAACATATATAAAAGCATCAATATCTAAAACAATCTCAGATTGGATAAATCCAAATTACTCTGAAAATTGGAAAGCATTACTAACTGTAATATCAATAAATTAATTTGATTTACAAAAAAAAATTCCAAATAAATAAAAACAATTTGCCATGGCACATATGTATTAATATGCGATATAACATAACTAAACCCACTAACATTCGTCTGATTAATTATTATTACATTGACTCATTTAGGAAAATTATTAATGCAAATATAGATTTAAAAATTTGGCTTAATCTTAAAACACCATTTATAGTCACAAAGAACTTTCCACATAAAATATATAGAGAAATTATTAATTCCTGGGAACAGAAAGGTTTTGTTTGTTGACTCCAATGTATCAAAGAACTAAAAGTTTTAGATATGCAAGTAATAAAAACAACATACAAAATTCCACAACAGGACTGGCTAACTTTACAGAGTATTCTGTTATATTTGCAAGATTTAAGTAGAATAATTAACAATTCTTCATTTAAAGAAATACCTAAATTTATGAAATACATATATGAAATTGGGGTTCTATATTATATCCTCGAACGCTTAAAAAAGCGAATGTTGATTGATCAAACTTATTTTCACGAAACTGCAAAATATCGAAGCAGCAGAAACTCAAATTTTTTCCTAGGGAAAGAATTTGGTTGTCTGTTTCAGTTGCTTTGGTATTTTCAGTGTTATGGTGGAAAGTCGGATTCAGGTAAGTGTGCGATTGTGTGGATGTGAGTGTTAGGGTGATTTAGGTGAGTTAGGGTTAGGGCTCGGGTTAGGTGTGTGTGTGCGATTGAGTGGACATGAGGGTTAGGGTGGATTTAAGTGAGTTAGGGTTAGGGAGTGAGTCAGGTGAGTGTGCGATAGTGACGGACCTTAGGGTTAGGGTTTGGGTTAAGGTAAGTGGGTAGTTAGTGGTGTGTGCATAGTTTAGTGTAGGGTTAGGTATCAGATTTTAGGTGTATGTGTGTGGATTTCTGTTTGTTTGGTGTGCTTGTGTTGTGTGTATGTGTTTTGGATCAGCGATTTTTTTCCCTGGGAAAAAAATCGCTGATCTGACAGTTCGAGATTGTAAGCTTTCGCTTAAATTAGGTCGATCAATCAGCGTTCACTTTTTTAAGCATTTGATGATATAATATAGACCATAAAATGGGTTCCTATCAAAACATCTACTCTTCCTAACATCTAAACTCAAAACAGCAAGACCATAACATCTAAACTTCAAAACATCTAAAACTCATAACATCGAATATCAAAACATTGAAAACTACAACGCAACTATAAATAACATCCCACAGAGTTTTTTACTATGTTTATGCAGGGGGGCAAGCCCCCCTGCACCCCCATGTGGGGGGCTCTGCCCACCACACCCCCCGTAAATTAAATATACCAACTCTAAGGTCGCACTACAGTGGGGGAAAAAGTTAATTTCCTAACCCCACTGTAGTAAGACCTTGGAGTTGGTATATGTAATTTACGGGGGGTGTGGGGGAGCAGGGGGGCTTGCCCCCTGCATAAACATAGCAAACAGTGTGTGAGATGTTATTTATAGTTGCTTTGTAGTTTTCAATGTTTTGAGATTCGATGTTATGAGTTTTAGATGTTTTGAAGTTTAGATGTTATGGTCTTGATGTTTTAAGTTTAGATGTTATAAAGTGTAGATGTTTTGATAGGTAAACATGAAATCATATATAATGACTTTGACTTGGGAAATAGTATTTCAAAATTTTATAAAATATTGATAAACTATAAAGCAACACTCAAAACCTCATATTGGAAATATATAACAAAAGGACATTCAATACAGTTAACTGAAGATATTAAAACAAATGTCTTATTATCGATAAAATATACATCCTTTACACAATACTGGAAAGTTTTTAATTGGAAATGCTTGCACAGAGCATTGTTAATCCCAGACAGAATCAGTAAAATTAGTTCTTCCATAAAACAAATATGTTGGAGATGTGAGCAAGTACACAATACAGATTGGAACCACATTTTCTTTGATTGTGTTAAAATTAAGCCATTTTGGAATGGTATTAATAACTTTTTACAAGCTTTATTTAATGAATCATTTTATTTAACTAAAGCTCTTGTATTATTAAATGTGAACGAAGATCCTCATTTGAATAGGTCAAATATGTATCTAGTATGGACTATACCTGCAATTTCACGGAAGTGTATAACAAGAAGATGGAATACAAACACAATACCAACTTTGGAAGACTTTTACAGCCTACTGAAGACCACAGCATTATTGAAAATTAAAATTAAAGAACTAAGAACTTATCCAAAGTCATTTACCAGCAACCCTTGAGGAAAAGTCTTATCATTGATTGACTCTATACAATAATTGATCAGACACTCTGATAATGGACTGGACATATTTATAAAGTAACTGTATACATTAAGATCTGTTATAGTGTCAGGATAATGTAAATAGTGCACATAGTTATTTAAGATGTTATGTATAAATACTATGGAATTCATTCAAATGTATTTGAAAAATAAAAAAAAACATTTTGAGAAAAAAAATAATTCTGATTGTGTGTATATATATATATATATATATATATATATATATATATATATATATATATATAAAGTAAATTTCAATATATATATAGTAATCAAGTTTTTTGAAAGACAGTAGGTTGTAAGTCTGTAAATGAACAGCAAATCTTTGCTGACTGGACAGTGCTACAGAATTAATCCAGTCAATAAATAGGAATGTATACAGTTAGTGATTCAAGAACCAACTCTGAACCAAATCACCTCTTGCCGAACCAAAGCCCAATAATGGAACAGATAAAAATGTCAGAAACAACCACATAATCTGAGGTTAAAAGAATCATGTTTTTAATAAGTTTAGTGCTTTCATTCCAAATAAAACTGAACTTAATTAGAACAAATTAAGGTAGCGTGAACTATTTGTACAATTATTTACAGAAGATTCTTTGTGCCAGGGAGCTATTAATGAAATAACACATGAATTTTTGGTTAACAAACATCCTGTCATCCCTACAGTATTCAGAATTCTTGATATTGGAAAAAAATGTTTTTGAGTGAATGGGGTAACAAGTACACCCCTCTGGTGGGTACTAATGAAGAAAATTCAGTGAAAACTCCTCCTGTTGACATTTAATTTCAGAATTCTATGGTTTTGCAATACAGTGGCTTTCCACTACCTTGAGAGACATTATAACAAAAAGTGGGTATTGTTTAAAAGTAGTGCTGAGACACTTGACATTTTAGGTCAAAATCCTACTTTTGCGTATAAAACAGGGCGGAATTTGAAAAAACTATTTTGAACATCCCACAAATATGAACAGTAAAATGATTAATGGATCTAAAAAATGTGGGAGATGTAATTATTGTAGTTACATCATACAAAACAAAATTATATATGTAGGTAATCTGGAACAGCGTATTAGGTTGGACACAGAAAATTGTGGCAGTTCTGGTCTTGTATACATTGCAACTTGCTCCAAATGTAATGATTTCTATATTGGGAAAACTGTTAGTTTACTTAAATGTATATACAAGCACTTGTATGCCATTAAAAACAAAGACGAGAACAATGCTTTATATAAGCATACTAAATATTGTGGCTATGATTCAAAATTCTTATTTGGCATTCTGAAAAAAGTTAAAAGGGATGGCAAGGGAAGCTTTTGGGAGACTAGGGTAGAGGAATATGAAATTAAATGACAACTAAGGGTGAATGCAACAACTTTGCCTGGTATTAATGAACATATATATATCGTGCCTATTATAAAGAAAAAAAATATGATTTTATGCTCTATTCAGTGAAATTTTACTGTTTATTTAAGGGAACATTGAGTGAATTAGTCACATGATGATTTTAAATGCTATTTAAATGATGGTTTTATTTTGTAAAATGGTTTTGAAGATGTTCCTTTGGGGAACGAAAGCGCTTGACCATTTTTTTGGTTTTGAATTAAAGTGTTATTTATACTATGGCATCTTGTCTGGACCTTATTGGGAATTATCCACCTCATTGGCTTGTTATTTGGTATAAGCTTATTTTTGCCGATGGGTACACACTGCTGTTTGGTTCTTAAGAAAAGAGCTTTCGCACAAAAAGGGATTTTACTGACCTTCCCCAAAAAATCCCACAAGTGCTTACAAATCTGTGGAATGTTTTTTAACTCACCTTTTAAGATAATGTCCAAATATTTTGCAATAAAATGGGTTTTAGACTGATTTGCATCAATTATTAGTCTTATTGGGGGGTTATTAATAAATCTGTGTATCTTTCAGATTCCAAATTTATTCAGAAGCAAAGGTTTATCATTTACCATAAAACAAAAATCAGCCCTGTCCAACTGTTCTTGTAACAACATATCTTCCACCTGTAAATCAATTCTAGAGTAAGCCACGTGTACCTCATTATGAGATACTTCTTCATATGCATCATCCTTTAAAAAGGCGTTCATATAATTAAAATAATCTGTGGCATCCATAATAATCATCCCTCCTCCTTTATCAGGTTCATTACCCTCACATTACAATCACCACAAATCTCATTCAATAAATTGTTTTCACTGATTGATAAATTGTTGGGATTGGAATCATATGAGTTCTTTAACAGATGCCTAAATTCCAGATTACAAACTTTTTCAAATACTTGTAATGCATGATGGAGGGGGGGGATTAAAAATACTAGGACTACTAGGGCTCGTTTTAGGTCCAATCCTTTTATCTGTATCAAACCATAACAGGAAATTTAGTTTCCGAAGATAAAATTTTAAATCAATTAACACATCGGTAACAACAGCCCTTTTGACTGGTACAAAAGTCATACCTTTAGATAAAACGTCCACATGATTGATCTCAATAGCGGCTGAAGAATAATTACATATTTTAAAGTCCTTTGTAGTATTGTAAATTATCTTAATCACCTCCTCTTGTGATGTTTCAAGAAAATCCGCTACTAAAAACCTTTCTTCATATTCACCCTTCTCTTTGGTCTAGCCCTCTGTCATTCATAGAAGTTCATGTCCCTCCATTGGATTGGATTCCAATTATCCAACCTGTAATTCTTGTTCCTTAGTCACTCTGACCTTCTGGGTGGAGGTGTTCCTAAAGGGGCTGTCCGGTTGAATTCACCATCGGTGGATGTAGCATATGAAATGCTGTTTGTCAAGTTTCTCATGGATAAATTATCACCAGATTTTTGATTGGTTACCATCATTGATGGAGATGGATATGCCCTCCCATTTTGGTAGTCAGAAAAAACATGATTCTTTTAACCTACTATTACGTGGTTGTTTCTGCTGTTTTTATCTGTTCCATTGTTGGTGTTGGCCAACACCTGACTTTTTCACCTGCAGGAATGAATGAGTTTATATGCTGATGATCTAAAGGTGTTGAAGTAGGCAAGGAGGGGGCTCTAATGAGGAAGACAGAGCATTTGGAAGGTCAAACAATTAGTACATGAACAGAACAGAGTATATGCACATTTGGGCAAATGCAAATATGTGAAAGTGAGAATGTCAAAAGCAGTGTTTAGTGGAGTAATGTATCAGAATAGTATAATTAAGATTCAGGTTTGTTGTAGGTGGGCGAATTTGATTAGTTGAATTTTGTAGCTGTCTTGTAGGGAATGGCTGCCAGTATGATTTTCAGTATTTGCTAGCAGTTGTTGCTGTTGTCAGGTATGCATCTCTATTTGTCAAAATAGTGTGACTGTGAAGCTGTTATATTTAAATCTGGGATTATGGAGGTTTTGCCCCATGACCCACATGGGGGTGCAGGTGCCTCCCCTTCAGAAAATGTTTCTTTAGTCATTTTATTTGATGGAGTTTTACTATCTTTCTGTGTTTTTTGAACTGGGAATTTGTGCATTCCACAACTTGTGAAGGTGGTCTTCAATCCAATGTTTTTCTATTCAGGCTTTATGTTTTTTGAAGTTAGTTAATATAATTGCCAGGAGGGATGAACTGGTGACAATGTCTGTCTAATCAAAAATAGGAGCTACATTAATAGCTTGTAAAGTAAGCAATAAAACCTAGAGCTATGAGGATTATAGAACAAACATTTAGGAATGTTGTCTTACGAGATTTCATTTTTTGGTTTAACTATTTACGGCCTATGTAAGACCAACTTTTGAATATTATTCACTGTTTTGTGCCTATAGTATGATATGTTCATTTTAGAAGGCATCTTTTGAAAGTTTACTAAGAGAGTTTATAATATCAGCAGTCCTTATAATGCTAGATTGAAGCATATTGGTCTCTTTAATTAGGTAATGCATGTATGAAGCAAACTGTGCCTTGCCTTTAAGGCTATCCATGAAAAAGATTTTCATTTTCTTATGAACACTGAATTGTTATAATCCAAATGTGCATCAAGGCGAGGAGACTGTACTTTTAGCATTACTAATTGCAGAAGTATGCTAAGGCCTAGGTATAATTCACATTCAGTTGTTACCTTGTGGGATAGGTGTCCTCTTTATATACATCAAAGTTAATTTATAGCAACATTCAAAAATGCTGTTGATAATTCCTGAAGTGGAAATTAGCATATTCCACAACACCAGAGTCTGTGCTTAATGGATCTTTTGGTCCCTATGCAGTTACTTTGAGCTAAGAGGACTATCACTGCTAAAACTGCGGCCAGCTGACTTTGGAATTAAACTTTTACTGCACCATCATGCTGATGGTCTAGCTACTTAAGTTTATTTTATTTATTTATTTTATTTCTATTTGTTAACCAGTTAGAAGACTGATCCACCAGACCATTTTCAGGTTCAGGGTTTTTTTCACATCTCAGAAAAAATGAGGTTGTGTCACCAGCACTACAGCAGAGACAAGAGTCAGTAGCAGCCTGTATTCATGCAGGTGGGACTTTTCAATGTCCTGTAGGAAACACAGCAAGTAGATATCAGTACTCAGCAAGCAGGATCCTCGAAAAGTTCCTGAAATGTACAAGGACTGTACCACTTATGCTGAAATGACACCAAAGCCTGGTGTAACTGTTTGTTGAGGGTAATGCAATGTACTTATACTTGTTTTGTTGCTACAACTGATCGATTTGTGATTTTTTTAAATTTTATTTTAACCCCTCTGTATTAAGCTGTATTATGGTGCCAGTTGCTTGTTTTCCTGTAGCACCCTAGGTCTTAACCATTTGACTAGGTCATTTGGGTGTTCTGTACCTGTTTTGACACTAGGGCTGATCAATTTATGATTTTTTTTTTTATTTTAATCACTATTGGTGGGGGCATTGTGCTCCTATTTATTTGTTTTCCACAACTCCCTAGCTAGTAAAGGGGTTATTTTCATAAGTGATCATAAGCACTGCACATGACAGGAAAATGTTTCCTTGTATGAATTCATTATATGTGTGACCAGACAGTGATGAGTGTGACCAGACAGGCCACAGGGACTAGGGGTACAGATATTTTAGTTTTGACAAGTGCAAAGTAAACTATTAATTTTGTTCTTACCTTTTGAAAGTTTAGGGTTATTAAATGTAATGGAGTCTTTATAATTATTGCACATCTAGGTTCTGGTTCAATTCCTGTTTTTTTTTACATTTATTGTTATTTAAGTGCAACAAAAATGTTGATGCTGCATTAAAGAATAGTTTTGGCATTCTCTGAATAGGTCATTGGGTTCTTTTCTGTTCTGTTTGGCTCTCCACTAGGTTCAGTTTTCTAGCAAATGTTGGTGTGCATAAATTGCAAGCAGCTGCTGATGTTCAAGTACGTTTTAAGTGTAGTAGACAGATGACAGAAATAGCAATTAGAGATTTTTTTTATTCTGAGGGTGTTTTTCATTTACAAATTGGTTATTCATTCCTAGCATAGCAGTTTGTCAGTTGTACATTCCATGACCCTGTTTGTTGTTAGTGTGGGAAACTATTCTTTAAAGTCTCCATTTTGCATCTCTGCTAAATGCAGAAATTAGTCAACAAGCACATTAAATGGAGATCTTCCTCTGCTTGTTTTTTTCTTTTAAAGTTACATTCCTCCTCTGCTACAATTACTGCATACTGTGATTTTGTTTGTTGTTAGTACATGTACAGTGCTGGCAACCACTCACTGCTTGTGAACACTCATTACAACAACCCCATTAGTAAATAAAGTGCTGTGTAAAGTAAGTTTTATTCTCTGTTTAATCACAATTATGACAGATTCTTACCACAGTGGTGGAGAAAATTATCAATTTCTCTATACAGTGAGTACAGTTTTAATGGCAGATTGATGTTTGCAAAAACTTTTAAAGTGATTATGCTATATTAAAATTAACAAACAAAGTATGTAACAAGTGTCATTATTTACTAAGATAATATAAGGTTGTAAAGTACAAAGAATATGCACAGATGTGCAAGGATAAGGGGGTTTGGATTTCATAGGCATGAGCTATGACACCATTAGGCATTGTAATGACTCCAATGTAGCTGAAGTAATATTAATAATTAGTGAACAAATCACTGCATTAATTTCTGCACCTCAGTTTGTCACTCCATTTAGTTATGCTGAATGAATTTTAGAAACCAATGAGTATATCTCTCTCCTGCATAGTCATATCTTTTCATGTACCCATAGAGTGAGTCACCTGAAAGGAAAACCAACAATAGACGACCTCACAGTGACGAACGGTAGGAGACAAAAATTCTTTACTGTCTCCAAGGCTGAAAAGAAGTTACAAGTTAGCATTGAGTTTGGTAAGACTGTCCATGTGACAGTTATCCAGTCAGGCAATGTTTTATCGCAGAACCATATTTCTGCTATTATAATGTCAACTTGTAATAATGTGAATATCAGCAAAAAGAAGTCTAGACCATAGGTGACTCACAAATTTACAGTTTACAAAATATAATTCCTACAGTTAGTTTTTAAACTGCTATTTCCTGTTAATTTCATTAATGATGCCAAAGGAATCTTAAAATTAAGTGGTGGGAAAGTATTTAGGTACTTTTTACAGACATTCCTCCATCAGCCAGCCTGCCTTTTTCAAAGTCAAAGCAAGCTAACTCCTTAAATAGTGAAATTAGAAGATTATGCCTCTCTCACTGCTGCATTTTCATCAATTTGTATTAAACTGTGTCCCAAAAACCTCACTGTTTAGTAGTGATAGAAAAACACATTGTGCGCAGTGGAAATAAAAGTGTTGTGCATATCACTCAGAAAATGTTGAAAGCTTTTAGACATCAACGATAAACCTTCCCCAAAAGCGATAACTAAGGGAACTTTATTTAGAGAACTTTATTTGTTTAGGTATAATTCAAGGAGCCTGAGCAAAAAAAAAAAAAATAAAAATAAAAAATCAATCAGTTAATAAAATAATTGTTGTTGTGTCTTTAGGCTTTTCCCGGTTAGGGGTCACCACAGTGGAACTCAGGTCCGCTAATGATTGGTAGTTGATTTTTACATGCCGAGTTACCAGCCCTGACGCACAACCTTCAACGAAGGTATGCCCATCCACGCATGTCTCCACGCAGAAGACGCTCTAGCTGAGAATCAAACCGGACAGCATCTGACTGTGAGGTGACAACGCTTCCGCAGCACCACCACCACGGCTTATAAAATAATAATAATAATAATAATAATAATAATAATAATAATAATAATAATAATAATAATAATAATAACAACGATAAAACATTTTTAAACTTGATGTTAGACTTACTGAGGCTCTAACTGATGTAATTAAAAGCCCAAAGAATCTACCTTTGGAAACATGGTGATTCAAAGCACTATGATTATTGGCTGTATGTCTCTCAATTTAAACAATAAAAAACCCTGGTTTAACAGTCACTTATAATCCTGTTGAAGTTAAAATTATGAAAGTTTATACCTTCATTAAAAATACAAGTGAGACACAATAGCATTTTACAATGAACCTGACCTAAGAACTAAGGAATGCAGCAATTTTATTAATGAGTTAAGAGCCTGCTTTAATGTGAAATCAAGTGTTATTGCAGTGACCTGAATTATCCCTATACATGTTAAAATGCATTAAAACAAAAAAGGGTATTAGATAGAGAAACTTTAGAACACTCAGTAAAACTTGAGTATTCCCAGACTGTTAGATAAATCCTTGGATACCTCACTTAAAGCTGGGACTGTTTTTAGAGCATGCTGAGTGAGGTAACAGACAAACGTGTTCCAACTGAAAGCTCTAGCATGCCAATAAGTTATGCTACACCATGGTGGAACTGGTATCTGCACACATTTTCCAAAAAGAAAAATTGTTACTAGTTTATCTATAAGAGATATCCAACTCAAAATGAAACACACCATTTCAGCTCTAAGGTGACCCTAAGGAGAAAATTCAGATGGGTAAAGTCTGTATATTGTACATAACTTGACTAACTATATAACAAACAAGTCTTCCTGGAAAAATACACTGTCTTGTTTAAAATAATCAACTAGTATTAGGCTAAAATCAATGACACTGAAATGTCCAACAAACATTTTCACAATAGGGGTGATCAATTTATGTTTTTTTTTATTTTTATTCTAGCCACTTTGTATTGGTGGGGGTATAACAAACAGAATATTGTAGAAATTTTTGTCAACAAATTTTCAAAGGCACAAATAACCTAGTTAAGTAAGTAATTGAAGTAAAAGATCTTATGTAAATAAAGTTGCCTTTTAGTTTCAAAAGAGAGTGGATATAAAGCACTGAGTAAGATAAGATGCAATGTAGCAGCAGGGTACCATGGTCTCAGTGTTTCTTTTTAAATAAAATATCAATTGCTGTTGCACCATGTCTAGCCCACTTTTCCAACAAAACACATAACCAGAGTATGTTCCAAATAATAGGAGTTTGGTTCTGTGGCACCAATTTTCAAAACCAGCAATGTTCTCAACATTAGCACATACAGAGTACAGATCCTTTAGTCACATTATTTACATAAGCAAATGCTTTGAATATAAAACTATTTTTTTACTGAAAATGGACAGGTCTCAGTATGGTTTCTTAGCTGGTCATTTGTGCAATACAAACATGTTTTCCTTTTATAATGAGGTAATTCAAGTCTTAAATGAAGGACTTGATGTTGACGTTATCTATCTGGACCTTGCTAAGCTTTCTGATACAGCACCACACTCTCTAATAACTGATTCAATAACTAGTTTGGAACTTAATAATGATTTTATTCAGTGGATTAGTAAGTGGCTTTGTAATCGTTCATGCTTTGTTACAGTTAGAGATTCTGTGCTTACTGTTAGGACGGTTAATAAGTTTGCTCCACATGGTTCAGTTATGATGCCTTTTCTCTACAATATTTTCATGTCAGCTTCTTGTGTCATAAAATCAGGTTTGGATTAGCAAATTTGCTGATAACAAACTTGACTCTCATGATGGGGTGAGATGATTAGATAACCTTACAGTAGTTTATGGATATGTTATTTTCTTGGTCTACTGATAATCAGATTTCATTGAACACTAACAAATATAATGTAATATTTTTGGATTAAAAAACACAGGAAAATATACCATCAACTTTTATACAAAACCTCTCAGTTACGGATTTCAGAGTTATGGTACATTATAAATTTGATTCTGAAGCAAATTATCATCTTATTATCAAGAAGGCGTTACCATATCATTATGGATGCACTATATACTGTATTCTCCAGGAATCTCTCTTTACAGTAGTTTGATTTCTTGTGACTTGGGATACTGTACATTTTGTATATATAATATGGGAAGTATTAAATGATTAGAATGAGTACTGCAATTTTACATAAAAAACAAACTATTTCTTCTGTAACATACCTTGTTTGTTTTTCCAGACAAAAAATTGCGCTCATTATGGAGTGTAAGTATTTGAAGGATGAGATGAATGTGGTAGCTGTTGGTATTAAATTCACAATTCGCATTGCAAACTCTCTAAATAGTTGTTGTTGTGTCTTTCAGCTTATCCCGGTTAGGGGTCGCCACAGCGGAACTCCGGTCCGCTAATGTTTTGTAGTGGATTTTTACATGCCGAGTTACCAGCCCTGGCACACAACCTTCAACGAAGGCACACCCATTCACGCATGCCTCCACACAGAAGACACTCTAACTGAGAATCGAACACGACAACGTCTTGTTGTGAGGTGACAACGCTACCACAGCACCACTACTGCGGGATTATTTGTTATTATAATTATTTATTTGTTTTTGTAAATGGAGTAGAGCACTGATCCACAGGAATCACAAAAGGTCTGCATTATTGACTGACAGATTTAATTTAAAAAAAAGATTTTTTCTTGTGAGGGTAGCAAAACTCTGAAATCAATTGCTGTTATACAAAAATAAACAATTAATTTGAAAAACTTTAAAATTTGTTTACTACTTCTTTCAGGAGCTGTATTTATAAGCCTTACTCAGCAAGATTGAACTCTCATATAATTTTGGCTGATATTTTTGAATCTGTGCTGTTGATTAACATTGCAATATTGTAACATTAATCATTCTAGGATTCAATGTCATGACTAGAGGTCTATGAATCATAACTGTAGTGCACTGTACCCACATTGTCATCCATGTATTAAGCACTAGAGATGAATGCATATGAAACTGGCATAGTCAGGGCTGGGTCCAGCACTAGACAACCTTGGCAGCTGCCTAGGACCTCATGCTGGCAGGGGGCACTGGACACGACATTAAATTAAAACAAAAAGACAAATTTTCTTAATTTGCCACATGCTCTGACCATGTACTGTGTACTTTAACTATGTACTGTGTACTTTAACTTTAAGAATTAAAAAAGTGCTTTGTACTGCTTTTCTGCTTGTGTGTGTGTGTGTGTGTGTGTGTGTGTGTGTGTGTGTGTGTGTGTGTAAAATACCACACTTAGTGATGGGGCTTGCTCAAAGTCAAACCCTATAGCTTAGGTAGAGGGAATAAGAGCCTTAATCCAACTGTCAGACTCAGTTTTGTATGTAAAATATTGATGTAAAACCTGTTGTTCTGTTAACTTTAGTATAGTCTGACAGAGAAGACATAGGATGGTTAAAAATGAGATGTAGGTGTCCTGTAACAAAGCAACACCCCCTCCCCCCCAAAAAAGGAAACAGTATGCTATATGTAGAAATATATCTGATTTTTCTATGACTTGTGGATTTTTAAATAACACTCACTGCTACAGCATTTATATTGTCTGTATTTATTTTGCTTTATTCATTGCATTAAAGAATTAATTAATTCATTACTAGGCCTGGATTAAATAATATAGTCTAAACATGTTGCATTTTTGTAATATATTTTGCAATACCTTTTTTAGAGCCACCATATAGTCTGCATTATTTAGAGCAATGATTAGAACCGAGTGACCTTCAGCATCTATTATGTAATCATTGTTGCATATTATTGTGATACATTATTCTCTACAAGATCGGACTGTAAAGGATTTCTACATTTAGTTAAAAACTGTTAGTCTGGCAGTTAGTACAGAGGACTAAAACTCTGCATTGTTACTATGTAAGGGGCCTAGCGTTCAAATCTTTTTACCTTCATTTACCTGCTGTGTGACATTGAGCAATTCATTTAACCAGAAAATGCTTTGGAGCAACTGGGAATTTGTGCTGGGCTCTTTAATGGTCTCCAGGACTGAATGCCTAGCAACTATGAACCTGTTGTCATTGTTTGTGAAACATTTCTTATTGCATAGCTGATCTAGTTCAGGAAATTTTATGACAATATAATCAGCACAGGTTGGGAGGGTGGCCCAGTGGTTAAGGTGTTTGCCTTACAAACACAAGGTGCAGGGTTTGAGTTTCACAAGGGATAATTGGCTAGGCTCACAAGGGCAGTTAGCTTAGTACTAACCTATGAACCTATAAGCACACTATTTCTTAATGCAGAACAGGTAATTTATTCTTCATGGGCAGGAGGCACTACATTTGTTGATGAAGAACTTAAATGCAAAGTTGTTTGCTAGCAGCAACCTCTGTATTAGTAATAGTTCTCTTTAATATGGAATTATTTAGATGACTTACTTCTGTAGAGATTGTGATATTGACATGTTATTTATTATCAGGTGGTTAATATTGTGTATGCTGTCATAATTACCCTTCTATTTTAACTGTGCTCACATGGCTGGCTCTTATGGTTTGATGACAGTGATCTTCATACAGTTTCATGTTCACACAAAGTTAACTATAAAGTGCGTGCTATTTATTTCTTCATAACAATAAGCCATGTACATATAGTCAACAAAGTGGCTGTAACTGTTGGTGGTGGTGTTCTTAGTGGATGAAAGCAAGTTATGCTCTCATCTGGTCATTTTTAAACAGTCTTTAATCTGGCTGTACAGGACAGTGTGCGCACGCGCGTGTGCACATGTGTGTGTGTGAGTGAGTGTGTGAGGGAAAGAGAGAGAAATTATTTTGGAATACTTTAACTAGTGTGTTTGTGTTTGAGTGAAGCAAATTTGAAATATTTGCCTTTGGTTATTACTGTAATTTTTATTTATTTCTTGATACAAATTTATTTATTTTTATTTATTTATTTGTATTTGTTTTCAGGGATAGTCCACTGGGCCTAGGAGTGCCCATTTTCAGTGTAGGCCCAGGGAGAAAAGCTCCACATATTACACATACACTGATGAGATAAAGTTACATGACAGCTGTTAACAGATTCAACTTAATAGTAAGTAACATGATACAAAATCCAAAAATAACAACGATTTACATCCAGGTACAATATTTACGTCTTGATATATAATTAGAATTAGGCTTTCTTGCCTTTAGATTTCATCTTGTAGCTGAGGATGCTTAAAACTGAGAGGGAGAAGAGTTAAATTAAGTGAAGATAGATATTTCAAAGTGTTAAAGATGTTAGAAGAGGTTTCTTGTTTCATGTATGCTAGAAGAATTATTTGAGCATGTACAGAGCCATAGTTTGGAGAGGTATTCTCACAGACACTTCTTGAAAATGGTGTGGTTAGAAGTAGTTCTGATTGTGGTGAGTAAGGAATTCCACACCTTGGCTATAGCAATGGAGTAAAGAGCTCAGCCAGCTGTAAGGTTGGGTCATTCTACCTTTAGAAGACATTTATTTTCTGATCTGAGGTATCTAGCGGGGTTGTAGGGGGACATTAGTGAGGCTAAGGATGGGCAATCTTCTGGTTTAGTTATGATTTTATGTGCATTAGTGAGTTGTAGGTAAGTTAGGAAGTGAGGTAGTTTGAGCCAATTGAGTTTTTGAAGGGATATACAGTGATGAGAGGTATGTGTAACATTTTTGGCAAACTTTGCTACTTTAATGTAACAAGATTCAAGTTTGTTTTTTAGAGAGAGTTGAATGCCTGTGAGCAGAGGGGCACCATATAGTAGAGATGGTAAAAGAAAGGAGGATGCCAGGGTTTTTTTAAGCTGAGTGGTTGAGGTAAGTTATGTGTCTGTAAAGCAGATCTAACTTTTGGTGGGTCTTTCTGATGTTTAGGATATGAAGGTCAAAGAAGAGATTTTCATTGATAGTAACTCCAAAGAGTTTAGCATGGGGCACTGCTTTGATGACAGTGCTGGTTCTGAGACTGAATAGTAAATTCTGACCTGTTTATGGGGGTAGATCTTTTAGGGGTGAATAGAAGGAGTTTGGTTTTGTTAGCATTTAGGGCTATGTGATTGTTGTTCATCCATGTTTCTGTGGATGATAAGGCGGTGTTTGAGTTAGTTTTTGGAGTTCACTGGTGGAGCAGACAGAGCAGATGATGGTGGAATCATCTGTGTATTGAATAACTGAGGTTTGGGACAGGGAAGAGTGGAAGTCATTAACAAATATGCTGAAAAGGAGGGGCTCAAGTATAGAGCCTTGGGGAACTCCTGTTGATATCGGGAGATAAGGTGAGAAGTACTGGTCCCATTTTGTTACTTGTTATCTATTTGTAAGGTAGCTAGAGAACCGATCTAAGGTAGGGGGTGCGATTCCTAGGTTAGATAGTTTAGTGAGTAGTAAGGAATGTGAGATGGTATCAAATGCCTTTGATAGGTTGAGGAATAAAGAGGACACAATTTTCCCTGTGTCTCTTGCATGGTTTACAGTGTCCATGAAATGATATAAGGGCAGTGGTGGTACTGTGTCCAGGTCTGAAACCATGTTGGGTGGGAGACAAGATTTTATTGTCTAGGAGATGCTTTAGAAGTTGGTTGTGGACACATTTTTCTAGAATTTTGGATAGAGGGGAAAAGATTGCTATGGGTCGGAAATTGGTGAAATGTATGTTTTGGCTGCTTTTATGCAGTGGGAGAATATAAGTTTTTTTCCAGATAGTGGGTACTTGCTGTTCTTAGAGAGATCTGTTGATAAGTATGCTAACTGGATAAGTTATAGACTTTGCTGACATCTATACGTATGTTCAGGGTAGGATATCAGGTGCATTAGTACTTGGTTTGTGTTTAAGGAGTAGTTTCTAGATAGTTTAGGTAGGGATGGGGGAGAAGGTGAAGTCTGGCATGGAGATTATATTTGGTGAGTGTGCTGTGATAGTTATTTGAGGGAAGTTTCCTGTAAGTTTAGCAATGGACTCTATAAAATGTGAATTGAATATTGTGGAAATTTCTGTGGGGGATTTGTCTGGGTCAGGACAGGGGTTGTTATTGGATCCTTGATTAAGTAGGATTGAGATTGTATTCCAGAATTTCTTAAGGTTTTGTTTATGACATTTTTGGTTAGATAGAATTGTTTTTTGTCTTTTACTACTGCACGTTGGTTTGTTTACGAAGTTGTTTGAATTGTAGGCAGTATTGGGGTCTTTGTTTTTTTGCATCAATGGGCCCAGACAATATCCCAGGGTGCCCTCTAAATAGCATGAAACATGACATATCAGGGCCTCTGGAATTACTATTTAACTGTAGCCTCCAAACAGGCTTCATGCCTCATGAATGGAGAAAGGCAACAGTTATCCCTCTGCACAAAGGTGGGCCATCTACAGACTCTGGAAACTACAGACCCATAAGTCTTACTAGTCTTATATGTAAAGCCATGGAAAGAATTATCATGGAGATGATCAATAGAGATATAGTAAACCTCCAGACACTGGACCCAACCCAGTTTGATTTCGTAAAGGGCAGATCATGCCTACTCAACCTGGTGGACTTCTTTGAGAAGGTCACCAAAGCAATGGATGACAGCAAAATCGTTCACACTGCCTACGTTAACCTGGCCAAGGCATTTGACACAATACCCCACTTGGGCATTGTTGAGAAACTCAAGAGGTTAGGTACAAACCTGTATGTCACCCAGTGGATAGCCAACTGGCTCACAGACATGACCCAGGAAGTTAGAATTGGGGAGGCTGCCTCTACAAAGAGGTCAGTCACAAGTGGAGTCCCTCAGGGATCAGTCCTTGAACCGCTCCTTTTTGGCATTTACTTCTCAGCAGTCAAGGCCAGTGTCAGTGGTTTCTGGCTGACTAAATTTGCAGATGATTGCAAATTAGGAGCTGTCATTGAATCTCACACTGACACAAATGTTCTCCAGGATGGGCTGACACAGACAAACAACTAGTGCCAGAGTCATGGACTAAAACTAAATGCCAAGAAATGCATAATAGCATCCTTTGGGAAGTCATACATCCATGGTAACTATCGTATTGACAACACACCCCTTAGAGCTGACCCAGTAGTCAGGGACTTAGGGACACACATAGATAGTAATCTAGCCTTTGATCATCACATGTCTACAGTTGTGAGGAAATCATTATATGTTGCGCAACTTATAAACAAAGGTATGGCATCTAAGTCCAAGGAAGTCATTGTTTCACTGTATTCGGCATTCATCAGACCTATCATTGAGTACAATTCCCTCTTTGGTATGTACCTAACCAAGCATATCCAACAACTGGAACACCCATAGAGGTTCCTCACTAAAAGAATACAGAGCATAAGTAATATGTCCTATGCAGACCACCTCAAGGCCCTATCCCTGTATTCGGTCTCCTACAGGCTTTTGAGGGGAGATCTATGCCTGGCATACAGGTCATTGTCAGACCCCACTCTGATGTACCTTCTGCATATCCACAAAACAAACAGTAGCAGAATTACACGTTCTAAAGACATAAACCTTGCCTGTGATATAAATAGGACCTGCTGGAGTGATAGGTATGTATCCCAGAGACTACTCCATCTATGGAACAGGCTCTGCATCCATGTGAAGCAGTGTTTCTCCCTAATCCAATTCAAGTGCAACTTGGACAATTGGATGGGAAATTGGAAATTCATCCCTGGTTTGGCACCTATGTCTCTGATGCAAACAGGTAGCCTGTAAATGGTTCATCTCCCAGGCCCATGTTTACACTTATCAAGAGTATCAGAACTTGTCAGAGATTTGAGATGCATGGCTAGGCTTAAAAAGGCCCTTGTGAACAGTAGTCTAGTAAACACCAATGAACCTATGAACCTATGAACCTATTTTGCCAAAGCTTCCAACATTTGTCTCTTTTAGACATTGGTTGTTTTGTGGGATGAGTAAGCCAGGTAGCATTGTTGTTTTTAATTCTTTTTTGCCATATGGGGGCTAAATTGTTTAGGATATCTAAGAAGGTTGAATTAAAGAATTCAACAGCTTCATCTAGTGGGAGGACTTTGAGAATGCTCCAGTTTACATGTGCCAGGGTGTCATTTAGAGTTGTTTGGTTGAAATTGGAGATATTTGTAGTTAGTTTGTACTGGTGTTGGCTGGGGGCTAGGGCGGATTTAGGTATTATGTATGCTGGGAGGTAATCACTTATAGTTTGAGACATCTGAGAAGGTTGCAGTCAACAATGTAACTATAATTGCTGGGTTTGGGGGATATCTGTGTTTAAAAATGACTGACCCTGCTGAGTTAAAAAGTGATGAGTCTGTCTTTGTAGGACTAGTGTGCATTTGAGTAAAGAAATTTGGAATATTTTAGCATTGCCATTTTGATCACAATCATGCATGTGTACACAGCTGATGATAAAGTGACTGTAACTGTTGAGCATGAATACTGGTTGATTGTAACGATAGCAGTGTAAATGGCTTTTTATGGCTGAAATGTTCTGAACTGGGTTCTTTTTTATTATTGGTTCATACATTTTGTTTCACTACTTTCTGGAAAAAAATGTTCAAAGTAACACATTTAAAAAGCAGTCTGACAAATGTTGCTGTAAGGTAAATCAAAGAATACATGCATTTATGCATAGTCCTACAAATATGTTTGGGGGGGGGGGTATGGCATGAAAACAGCCCAAGATACACTTAGCCACCACTGGCCAGATGCATTTTCAATGAGTGTGAGTTTCAATGAAAGAGAAGTTTACTGTTGCTCATGGTAAGTCTGCTTTCAATGTGAGACTGTTTAGTTTTGTTTAGTTTAGCAAATGGCCATTGTTTTTGTGCAATATAATTTGAAATAAAACTTTTAAATTAAATTCAAGTCCTGTAATCATTCTAAAAGTAAAAGAAGAAAATAAAATTCCCACTGGCAGGTCTGAACACTGTTTATGGTAGTTGGGGAGAGACAGCCAAGTAACAGGACACTGGAATGGCTGGAGGTGGGGGGCCTGGTCCATTACCCCGCCAAGGGCCCCACATGGCCATGATCAGGCTTTGGGCATGATTTATATGTTTTAAACATGCAGGTCAGATATGATATGTAGGTGCATGAAGGATGTGTTCACCAAGCTCCTGGGCTAGACCCACAACACACATATATGGTATTCATCAGCTTTCTAAAACTCTATTGAAAGAAGAGATATACCACATGGATAGTTCATTGATGATGGTATATATATATATATATATATATATATATATATATATATATATATATATATATATATTCCCTGGAGCCACAGGTTCTGATCATTGTGCAGACTCATTGAACAGCCACAAAAGTGTATAGTAGTGCACACAAGCAGACCAGAAACAGCAATGAGCATGTATTTTCATGTATAGAGATGCTATATAATTACGTAGACAATTCTGTATGCAAAATGCAATGCACATTTGATAAGATGAGCTATAAATCAGTGAAATGCATAACATGACTGCCGCAACACCAGCCACTTCCATAGGAGAAAAACAGCATGGAGATGACTGATAATATGATCTCCTGCCAGACATCTAGGCTACTTATAGCAGAACATCGTTCTTGCAAACAGTGCTGTCATACAGCAGCTGCTTGTCCAGGGCAAGCCAAGGGTATGTGAAATGTGCAAAATGGATGTATAAAGTATGAAAGTGTTATGTTGTGGAAACAGAGCTGGTAACCTAACAACATTAGTCTAGTTGGGAAATACATGGGATCAGAAAAGCCACATGATCATCATGTACCGTGCATTGAACCAAGACTTAAATGGGAGCACACATACAGATGATCATCTCAAGCAACACATTATGCTGTCATGGGTCAGCTCTTCTGTCACAGTGATGTCAAGTAGATGGCTATCCTAAGCAACAGACAGTGTAGCCATTGGCCAGCTCCCTGCTGCTAAGGCAAATACAGCTAGCTGATATGATGATACTCATGGCAGATGACTTACATTCATTTCTATATTTTTATGTCATCTGCTTTGCAGCAAAACAGTACATGTGCTGTCATAAGATGCTTGGCCAGAGGATGTTCTGCATTCTGTCTTCTGAATACAGGCCCCTTACATTTAAAGATGTGTTACTTATAGTCAGTGATAGATAGTGCAACCATGGAAATGATGTTGCATGTCACAAGTAGGGATTACAATAGGTCTGGCATTTGGTGTCTGGGATTCATAAGCTATGCTCTGTTGTGCAAAAAAAAAAAAAAAAAACAGCTGCTACAGTCATGTCATTAAAGCCTTTTGATGCACCTTGTTGTGCACAGTCCATAGGGGGCCTCCTCAAGCACACTGTGTTCACATTCATCTATTGCAGCTGCTATGCAAAGGCACCCTTTTAATGCTCCAGGTGCCTGTCCTGTTTCACAGACTCCTCACCATTATCTTGCAGAAGCTGAACCACATTGTGATTCATGTATTGCAGGTCCACAGCACTACCTCACAGGAGCCCTGTAGTGACATAACAACATTGTCATTTACAACATTCCCTGCAACAGTAATGGTGACAGAGGCCTGGCCCTGCTGCTGCATTCTATCAAAAGCACCAAACACTTACTCTGGGGTTGTGCAGATATGTCTCCATCCAACAGATAACCACCTTCCACTGGCCAGGGAACCTGGAAATGTCAACATGTCCAAGTATTTTCTATACACAACACTGCCTATACACAACACTGCCTCATTTGTCACATACTGACATATTTGCCCCAATGAAAGCATTCATCTAGCACCATTAGGTTATGTGGGGGTATGCTTGTGTCCCAGATAGCCAGCGCCACCCTCCACCTCCTGGTAATGACTTGCAGTGACATTGTCAGCACCACAGTATCCAAGTTCATATGAAAACAGTAGAGCAGGTTGGTTGATGTTATCATCTGCTTCAGAATCTGCTCACTGTGAATGGCTGTGTTATTAGTCTTATAGGCCACAAGTAAGTTGAGTCACTGTTAGCTTTGTTGTCCAGAATGCATTGCTCTGCTACACCACTGCAGATGATAACTTTTCTGGGGATTTTGGACTTGTGAAAGACCAGTCAGAATCTTAAAAGGAAGAAATGTATGACAACACAAAGTAATATGTATCAAGGAACAAATCACCACCTATCTACCTACCATGAATGTGCAAAGGTGATGAATGATCATGTGCCACAGAGCAAAAGAAGCTCTATCCAGTGTTACGATATTAGTATGCAGTGACTGAGATATTTCCATGGCAGATGAAGAGTCGTAAATGGAGTATACAGATAAATACATTGTGCCAACAATGGCCACATGTAGGGCAGGTAGGCAACAGCTGTTACACAAAAATACCTGTACAACGTGTAGACCACTGGTTCATGGTACCAGCACAGGGTGCCGGTTGAGCCAGCTATACTTCTGTGTGCACCTTTTTGACCTAGTATCAGTGTCATTCTGAAATCCACTGATGGAGACATGAGAGTCCAGACTTCTATGTTTAGGTTGAGTGCACCTGATGATCTACACCACCCACATTCTTCCTGTAGCTAGATTTCCTGCAATTTTCTTCTTGCCTTCTGTTTAATATTATTTCATCTGTTGTAGCAGCTGGTGATTTCTCTCCTATTCACTGCCACTGACTGCACTGATATCGGCACTGAATTCCACTGATGTAACAGCTGGTGATTACTCTCCCATTCGCTGCCACTGATTGCACTGATATCAGCACTGAAGTCCACTGATGTAACAGCTGGAGATTACTCTCCCATTCACTGCCACTGATTGCACTGATATTGGCACTGAAGTCCACTGACATTCTGCCATAGTCATTTGTGTGACTTCAGCCCATAACAGTACATCATAGGTACCACATGGGCTCTCAGGAGTACCACCTGGTCATTCTCATTGAAATATATCTTTCTGTTCTGTCTCTCCTTTATAGTACAAAAAAAAAAAAAAACAGGCATGCTCATTAAACAACCTAGCAAAATAATTGCTGGCTATGTGGCAATCCTGGACAACTGCCAAAGATAGGGTTACCACCTGCCCCTCTTTGCAAGGGACAGTGTCTCTTTTGTCACTTGTGCCTATGAAAAAACTAAAAAATGGTGAATGTCCTTAGATTTGGGGACAAAAATATTTTCTAAGTCTTCTTTAATAGTTGCATGAAACACGTATTTTGAATTTGAAACACCTAAATAGCATAACAATGCAATTGCTGCAAAAATAAGCTTTAATTTTGGCAAAAATGTATAGTTCTGTCCTTTGCACTGGTCATGGGTGTGTTTTTTCCTGCAAAATCTCACCTTTCTATAAAAACTGTCCCATTTTGGGCATTTGAAAAGGTGGCAACTCTAGCCAGTGATATTGATGTGTGATAAAGGACAGTTATAATCCCAGCCACTAGGATAATTTTGATCCTGTTGTTCATAAACATTTTTGATATACAGTGGTGTTCTAAAATGTATTTTGGGATATTACTATGATACACTAGGCATTTGATGAGAAATGTGTAGGGGGTGTTACATATGTATGAGGATGTTATTTAGATTCAAAATTTTGACCCTGCAAGAAGTGGAGTGCAATGTCTCCTTTAAAATCAAGATGGGAGATTTGTCTGAAAGGATAGTACTGAGTATTTCCCAGTGTTGCTTCATTCTAGGAAACCTGTCTGGAGTTTCTTCAAGGGATGCAAATTTTCTTTAAAGGTCAATACAGCAGTACATATCTTTTAATCTGTGTTCTACCGATGGAATTTTCAGCTGACTTTACAAAGTGGAAACAGTGAAGGAGCCATTTTAGGGACTGCAGATGAGAAAAGAGAGACATCCTGCTGCATTCCGTCAGTGAGCTCTTGTCTATAAAATTTGACTTTTTACTTTTGCAGCTGCTAAATTATCTTAAAATCCATAGGTATACAGATTGCAATTACCTTCAGTAAGCGGTATCCATAAGGCCATTTAAATGATATTCAGTGTTTATCTAATGAGGTCCATCTCTTTAAACATTTTCTTTTATATTCCCTTGTGCATAAGTATATTTGAAAGAATATTTAAACTCCAAGGTAGTGGTATGTTGCTTCATTATAACATCATGTATGTTATTATTTCCACCTGTGTGCAACTGGTGTGGATGGTGTCAACGTAAACTGAATCACTAATTATTGCTGCAAATGGTGTCTGTACTTACTCACTAATTATTTACCTATTTGAAGTTGTTATTTGTGCACTGATTATATTGCTACTTGTTTCAAAAAGTCTGATATCTGCAGTATCTTCAAAAACAGATTGATAAGCAAATAAGCTAAAGAATTACACACACCAATAAATAAATATCAATATCTTTTACCAGGATTTGCACCATGGGAGATCATATTTGCATTTTGACATGTAACTTCCATGTTCTTGGGCTTGTATTGTGCAGAACTGCAGGCACAGCATGATGCTGACACTGTGTTGACACGTTATTATAAACTGTGTGCTTGTGCCTAACATTGCTAGTGTAATGGCACAGCACTAGGCTGGTATTATACAGGCATGTTAGGGTGCACTATCTTGTGTGCTTGTGCCTTACATGAAGAGAGTACTGGCACAGCACTAGGCTGGCACCATACAGGCATGTTAAATTGCACTGTCTTGTGTGCTTGTGCCTTACACAGGCAGTGTAATGGCATAGCACTAGGATGTCACCATGCAAGCATGTTAGGGTCAGTGTCTAATGAGGGCATTGTCGTATTAGAAACAAAAACACTCTTCGAGGGCTGGTTTTATATTATTTTCACTTGACAACATTAAGTATCCTGTTATTTGCTCATTTTTAAGAATTATTTATCGCACTTTTATTGTCTGCTGCATACTTTTCTAGCTATTTTTACTGTGTGTGAGGTATTAACTGGAAATTTTCTACATTTGTTAAACATCTATTTGGGTTTGTTTGTTCTGCTTTCCTGCCAAAGAGTGTATCATATAACTTATTTGTTTGCAGTTAAAAGCATTCTCTAGAGTCTCATTGCTCCTTTATCTGTTTAAAACTTTCATTTAAAGGCTCACTGTTGCTTTTCTGCTGTGATAAACATTTCTGCAGTTTTTTTTCTACCTAAGTAGTGTGGGTAGTAGTAGCATTGTCCATATTCAGGCTTGTGTTTTGGGCTTAGTTGTTTGTTTGTAGAGGCTGTGTGCCTCAGCACATGTTTCAGGCCATCTTACTTTAGCCAAAGCTATTCTTGCATTTCAGTGAGAGGGAAGTGTTTATGGTCATTGGCTAATTGGGGTTACCTGGACTATGGCTTGGAGTAAGCACCTTATTGGTTCTTTCAAGCTTTTTTTAAAGTTGTTTCTGGTTTCAACTTCCTGTTACTTAAGAAGTTAACTTGTGAGTGTTTCTGCCATTTCACACTGAGCTAATCAGAGGAAGGGCACTGAGCAAACTGATCTGTGATATATAACATTAAGTATCCTGGTTTTGCTTATTTTTATGAGTTATTTATGGCAATTTTATTGTCTGCTGCATAATGTTCTAGCTATTTTCACCGTGTGTGTGGTATTGACAGGACATTTTCTACATTTGTTAAGCATCTGTTTGGGTTTATTTGTTCTGACTTTTGTTTCCCAACCTCCCTCTCTATTGGTATCCTGTTCTTATACTTGGTGGCTTTGCAGTTGCCCACCCCTACTGTACATTTGATCTGGGACACTCCTCCCAGTCTAGTGTCATTATCTCATTCTACCTAATACAGAGAGAACATTTGAGAAGGCCAACCCACTTAGTTTCTTAACCTTGAATTATCTTCTGCTCCTCCTTTCTCCCTTTCTACTTTACAAAAAAAAAAATCTAAGCTTGATTCCTGCCTTTCCTGTAAGTAGTCTAGTCCAGATACAGATTTGCTGTATCCAGGAATGTTTGTAAGTTTCTGAGCCCCCAAACCTGTGTGTGCTGGAGGGAAGCCTTCTAGCTTATCAGGAGGAGTGGTAAGCACTAGGTAGCTTATCTAAAAAAAACAATTAATGCATCGCTGCTTAGCTAGGGTTAAACTATTCCCAGTGCCATAAAGTCTGCTGTTCGAATTTTCCCTTAGAATTAGCCAGTTTTTTAGTTTTAGCAATCAAATCTGTTTCTTTGAGCTCAGCACTTGTTCAGAACTTGTTGTAAGCACTAAATAAGCTACAGATTACTATTAAGAGGAAAACATTTTTTAGTACTTAATAAATAAGCACCTATCCAGGCATGTCTATGGGTCAGCTCCTGGTGTTTTCTTCTGTCTACCTGATGAATCTGGGCATCTTGGGGCAATACAGCAATTGCCTCATGTACACAGACAACCCGCTTCTCCTGCCACCCAACACTAAAACCTGTGAGAGATGCACTTGTATAGACAAACTGCAAGCAAAGCTTTCTTCACCCAAGACTGGACTAGACAGTCAAGAGGAGAAGGTAAACACTTGCACCACACCACACTCATCACATAGTCTCTCAAAACCTACACCAACACACACATAGAAACACAAAACACACACCTACATTTGCAGAGGCTCTCAATAAAAATCTGCCCAAGCAACAGGGACCTCCAAAGCAGGAATGCAAGCAACCTCCACCCCCCAACACAACCCAAATGACACATAGCCCACAAACTCAGTGTGCCACTCAACCACAGCCCATTAGACATAACAATGTACCCAATGCTCTAGTCATAGGTGACCCTATAGTCAGACACACTGATGTTCCACTTACCAGGCTAAACAAGGAGAAATTTACTGTCAGCTGCCTGTCGGGTACCAGGATCCACCACATAATGCACACACTTAGGTCACTCCACAACAAGTGCAAATATGACCCTGTCATTGTCCATGTTGGTGTGAATGACCTGAGATGTACCTCCCTGGACTGCATGAAAAGAGACATGGAGGAGCTATCCGATCTTGTAGCCCAGGCAGGTATGACTCTAGCCCTGAGTAGCATCTTGCCATCACCCAGAATGATACCACAGTACAAGGAAAAAATGATTGACTTCAACAATTGGCTAAGCTTCTGGTGTCATTCTAAGGGGATCCAGTATCTGTCTGGGATGACATGACTGACAGACCATGATGCTTTGCTAGAGATGGGCTGCACCTGTCACCCTTGGGATTCCAGATACTGGCTAAGGCTCTTGCCACCTCTATAGTGCCTTTTTTGGGCAAGGTTCAAATGACAAATTCACCACCGTAACAGGTAAAGAGCAAGCAAAATCTGAGGGTAATGCTACTCAGTGCTAGAAGTCTAAACATCAAAATGTACTCACTCGAGGCACTCCTTAAAATTGAGAACATCGACATCTGTGCAGTGACAGAGACCTGGTTCAACGCTCCAGTGAGCAACTCTGCATTACCAGGCTATAATTCATACCACACCTTTCAGCCACTTAACCTGGACCGAAACACTAAAGGTGGAGGCATGTCCATATTCATTAAGGATATCCACACCTCCAGGCTAGTTGCTCAGCATAATGCATCCGAGATTATCTAAGTGCAACTAACTTTGGGCAAGACCACAATCCAAATTGTAGCTTGCTACAGATCCCCCACCATGCCCTAGGATTCCCACTCTTCATTTCTTGATACACTGGAAAATGTTAGGGTACAACCTAACACCCTAATAATGGGTGATTTCAACTACCCCCCACCATTAACTGGGACAACTACTCATGTACCAACTCTTTTGCTCAACGTTTTCTGGAATTCATAAATTCCAACGCCTTGGATCAACTTATCCACACCCCCACCAGAGACAGCTATATCCTAGACCTGGTTATTGCCAACATGGGCAACCAGTGTTCCACACCAGAGGTCAATTCCTTGTTGGTCAGATCCGACCACAAGCTAATCACCCTAGACATCCACATTCTGCCCCACCCCCATTAGGGAAACTACCGTAAAAAAATTCTCCAAAGCCAACTTCATGCTTCTTAAGACAGAAGTGTCAAACTTCACAACACCCATGCAGACGGACAATAGAGGTACGACTGCTGAATTCTACACAAATGCACTTTATAAGCATGTACACAAGTGTATGGATTGTGCAATCCCTAACAGAACCAAGATGCTATCCTCCAAAAAAGATGCCAATCTGGTGGTCCCCTGCCATAAACAAACTCTACAACAGAAGAAAGAAACTGTTGCAAAAAAAGAGTAAAATCCCACTATTGGAGGAACTCCCTGGTCAGCCTCAGTATGAAGCTGAGATCCCTCATAAAATTCTCCAAAGCTAGTTATGAAAACAAAATCGCCACTGATTCTAAAGACAACCACATAGCATTCTATAGCTATGTCAAGAATCTCAATGGCAATACTCAGATCTGCTCATCACAATGGCACTAAATATACAGAACCAATTGATATTACTAGCATCCTGATAGATAGGTTCAGTGCTAACTTTACCCCCCCCCCTCCCCCTAAAGGGCCCATCTCTATACTGGAAGAATGCAAGGTTCCTGTAATCACAGCTGCACAGGTAAAAACCATACTCTCCAAAGCCAAGAACACAGTATCCATGGGACCTGACAACATCCCAGGCTGCGTTCTACATGAACTACTGAACAAACTGGCACCCCACCTAAGTACCATGTTCAATCATAACCTCACCTCAGGCTTTGTGCCCACTGAATGGTGCACAGCAACGGTTAACCCACTTCACAAAGGGGGAGCCACCACGGACCCTGGTAACTACCACCCCATTAGTTTGACGAGCCTGGTCTGCAAGGCGATGGAATGTATCATCATGGAACTTATAAACAATGACATTGGTAAATTCCAAACTTTGGACCCCACCCAGTTTGGGTTTGTAAAAGGCAGATCATGTCTCCTAAACCTGACTTCATTGAAGTGGTCACCAAAGCTGTAGATGAGGGTAAGGTGGTTCACACAGCCTATCTAGATCTTGCCAAGGCTTTTGACACCATCCCCCACTTGGGAATTATAGATAAACTACCTAAACTAGGTATAAATCCCCATGTCACAAGATGGGTTGCCAAATGGCTCACTTACAGAACCCACACTGTGAAAGTAGCAGACTCCAAATCTGACTTCAGACCAGTGACAAGTAGAGTACCATAAGGTTCAGTCCTGGGTCCTCTCCTGTTTGGTATCTACTTTTCTGAAGTACAGGCTAACACAGAACATCTTTGGCTAATGAAGTTCACAGATGACTGTAAACTAGGAGCCATAATCGAAACTCCTAACAATGTGGACATCCTACAAAAGGGCTTCACTGAGACAGATGCCTGGTGTCAAAGCTATGGCCTCAAGCTCAATGCCAAAAAGTGCATTGTCATCCCTTTTGGTAATAACTCTGTACCCATGAACTACCACATAGGCGGTAGTCTGCTTAACATCGAAAGTGTGATAAGAGACCTTGGGACACAGGTGGACAGTAGTCTCTCCTTTGATAATCACATTGCCACAGTAGTCAGGAAATCCTTCTACGTGGCACATCTCATCACAAAAGGTTTCTCATCCAGGAAAAAAGAGGTCATTGTTCCCCTCTACTCGTCACTCATTAGACCCATTATAAAATACAGCAGCCCTTTTGGTATGTACCTCACAAGACATCTGCAACAACTGGAAAGGCTGCAGAAATACCTCACAAAGAGGATTACCAGCCTCAAACAGATGCCCTACGCAGACTGTCTCAAAAAACTCCAGCTTTACTTCGTCGCATACCACCTACTCAGAGGTGATCTCTGCCTAACATATAAAGCTATGTACAACCCAGAGCTGTTGGACATGTTCCACTTAAAGAAATCCCAATCCGTCCGATCTACATGCTCTAGGGACCTAAACCTTGTCACCACAATAAACAGAACATGATGGAGGGATAGATTCCTGTCCCACAGACTTCCCATACTCTGGAACAAACTACCTATCTATATCAAACAAAGCTCCTCATTAGCACTCTTCAAGAAAAATCTTGATGATTGGATGGGAGAGAGGAAATTCACCCCGGGGATCACTTCTGTGGCTCTGCTTGACAAGGGCAAAGGAAAATAATTTTCTTGGGTGGCGAAAGCCAGGGTACCTTTTTGGCTAGGTTTATACAGGCCCTAGGATCAGTAGCCTAGTGCCTACCTATGAACCTATGAACCAGTGTGGATCCTGCTGTATTTCTTCATAGTATACTATTAGGCTGACATCATGCAGGTACAACAGGATGCAGGGTCTTCTGTGCCTTTGTTAAACATAGGCAGTATTTTGGCATTTCTTTTTATTTTTGGTTCCTGATACCACAGCAGGTCTGCCAGTGGCTAGGCACCCTCCTACTGCTCTGATCCCCAATTTTAGTGCAACTCCCAAGTTTTGGGACTGCTAGTGAGAATGGAAGGGATGTGGAAAGTAGAACTGATCTGGTGCTATCCCTTCCCTGGTAAAACCATCCAACAGATTGGGCCAGGAAAGAAGAATGCAGGATCCTTACAGATCATCCTCTGCTCACATCAAAACTTTTCTTAGGGCCAACTCTTCAGTATGCTGGTGCTACATTTGTAGGCTGGATAGACAATAAGGAGTAGCCTTATGGGTAAGTAGCCCCTCTGGGGTCTAGTTGAACCACACCTCCTTGGCCACCATGCACACCCAACTCTGTGATCATTCTGAGTGTCAGCCTCCCCAGGGCTTGCTGAATAATCTGCCCACATCAGCAAAGTCCCTCTCCTTCAGGATAGGCATGGCCATCCTCCATACCACCTCCATTATGCACCCAAGCTACCGACTAAACTTAAGTTGCGTGGGCCATATTCAGGGCTTTATTACTCTATGCCACCACACTATCCATAAAATGTTGGCCTTTCTGTAGGTTAGTGCCATGAAAGACTAGTAAGGAACAATGTCCTGTATGCATGTACCTAATGTGTGCATTGTACTGGCATTGCTGAGGCTTGAACCATGTACAACAGGCTGCACTGTTATACATTCATGAGTGTAACATAGACAGTGTTTTAGCAATGTGATTGACAAGAACCCTGTGTACATGAAAACACTTCCATAATGCATATTTGCACAGCATGGACTACATACCAACACATGGCAGTCCATGTTATATGTGTGAGCTACAGACATGTTTTTTTGTCTTTGATGGTTGGATGGTACTCAGTACTCATTCAGTGGTACATGCCAGTGCCATTTATATTCTGTACTTGTAGCAGGTCTTATTTGGGGCATATTTGATGGCCGATGTTCTGCACAGGGTCACACACTATCATCTCAGATTCCTGTAACTTTCAGGCAGGGCTGCCCAGACATGCATCTTGTGCCTCTTTCACATTTACTGACAAGTGCCAGTCATGCTGTGTATCACACAGACAGACAATGAGCTATGGTAACTGGGTCTGTTGTGCAGATATGAGTATTGTTGTTGTGGCAGGAATTTCTACATTACATCTGCCTCATAGGCACCATAAAAATCATCACCTCCCTGTCATACCAGCCTATCTCTTGTGTGCACCATTTTGAGGTCATGATGCCACATGTAGATCACAGCTGGCAGTAATTGTACCATATGTGTTGGTTACATATCACAGTACCTAGTAATATTGCATGGTCCCTATACCATATGCCATGTTTCCCAGTGTCAATTCTTTCCCAGCAAGTGTACAACACCCCACATACAACTGCACATATGAGTTTGTGGGCATGGGGAGGTGCATACATGTTTATTTGTGGGTGTTTGCACTGGTGCCTTCAGCTTGACATGTGTATCTGTACATACATGATGGTAAACGGTGTTGCTCCCTGTTCCAGGCAGTGGCACATTTTTGATGTGTGTTGTGTGTCAGTGCAGATCCTGTGGCTTGCTGTTGTGTCCCATTTTTCTTGCTTTACACATTTGCATGGGACGTACCTGTTGCCTTTACTGAATACCATTGGTGATGTGCGGCCACACTGCAACATCGTGCTCTATGCAGTGATTCCCCTTTGTCATTGTCCATGATACTGGCAACTCTTGTGCTTGTTTGACCTTGCAGCTGTTTGTGCTTCTCTTACTGTATTTGTGTGTGCACCTCACATTATCATGTATGAGTGGCCCACAGCACGATTGTGAAATGTGTGTAATCATTGTATGTTGCTGCATGTTGCCTCATATATGTATATATATTATGTGGGAAGAATGATGTGTGGCAGAATGATGTGTAAATGTCACACAATGCTTAGACAACTGTCCCTCAGTACTGTCTACTGGTGTAATTTGTGTGTGTGTGTACGTGTGTCTGCATGTGTGTGTGTGTGTGTGTGTGTGTGTGTGTGTGCGTGTGTGCGTGTGTGCGTGTGTGCGTGTGTGTGTGTATGCGCATGGGTGTGTGTGTGTGTTTGTGTATGTGGTTTGACGGCCTTGCTTTTACAAAATGTGTCTCCAGCGTGTATTGTGCATTTATTCCTGTATGTTGTTTGCTTTTATTGATGTTTTTGACAGGAACACTGGCAGGAGGCCCAGAGAAAGATAGGGCAGCTGCAGAGCTGAATCTGGTCTAAGGAGGTTTGGTTGGTAGGCCAGCCTCTTGGGAGTCAGCTGGAGGAGCTGGGCCCTTGCATGGAAAACTTTGCAGAGAATCGACAGGACATCTTGAGAATGTGGTTGTTGGTGTCTGTGCTTTTGGATAGTGAATGCCATGGCTAGGGGCAAAATCTTATATGTCCATGGTGAACAGTAGCTGATTGTTTAGAATATTCTAAACCTGGGTGTCTCTGTATTGTCCCATTTTTGTGTGGGGGCATGAATCTGTGGAGACCCAAACAATTTATCATCCCAGCGGTCCTGGCAACATAGGAAGACTGGTGATTCCACACCCTGATTTAGACAATGTGCTCATGTCAAAATGAGAGACCACTCATCACTGTCCACTGTTGTGCTGGCTCCTTTTCCCAGACATCCAGGTCTAGTCAACCTGTCCCCTTTGCCATTTCTAACACCAGCTATGCAGGGCACTAAATTGCCTTCACTTCTGGATTCTGCTGCTTCCAACTGTGAGAATGTAAATAACAGTAATTTCCTTAGCAGTTTGGAAGACTTATGCCAAATGAATCCCTGTGAGGTCACCATGACTGGGATAAGCTATCCACATACCATGTTGTGAGCATGTTTGCTTCTTATTTATTTTGAAAATGAGTTTGTGATTGATGTGTTTCCTCTGTACGTACAAGATATCTTGTTACGCTGCATTTGGCACATTGGATATGTCTGATTGTACTGTTGGACTGCTGCCATATTTTTGTTATTAAACTCTGCATTCTCCTGGGGAAGTCTTGTACATACTCTGCATAATTCTTTATGAATCCCTCTAGTCCCTCATAGATCCCTGCCCTAACTTGTCAATTGTCCTCTTTGCTGCATCTAGGAGACAGGATCTTCTGCAACAATCCAGCTAGAGCACTTGTTCTTCTAGAAAGTGCTTTGATTTCCCAGTTTTGGTGATTATTGCATTCTTCTTATGTTTTGCTCATTTCAGCTACCAGATGTGTTTTATTGCTTTGATGATATTTCAGAAATTGCAACTTCTCTGAAGCTTTTATGTAATATTTGCTCTGTCACATCTTGGACAGTTACATATGTACTTTGGCCACTGCCCTTTCATTTTTATTTGTTGCACATTCTGCCACACTAATAATTATTTGTGGCTCGTTGTACTTCATGTCATGACTCAGCCATCTGAACGTTATCATTTAGTCCTGGAACCACTGATTGCTGCTACATTCAGTTTATACAAAACGTCTTTTCCTTTAGCCTCCAAAGTCTTATTTTGTCTGTACTATTTTAATGCTCATCTCTGTACTCTCAAAATGCAAACAGGAAAAAGGAAATGAATAAAGAAAAAACCTACTGCAGGGGTTACATTGCCAACAGTAGGGATTTCCCCAGTGTAATAAATAAATTCCCCTAATAATTATAAATAGCACCTTGGGTGTAAGTCAAAAAAGGCGGCCCAGTCAATGAAATGTAGTAATTGTACATATTGTAACTACACAGTGTCTTGTGTATAAGGAACAGGCTAAATGTACTATAACAGTACTTATTTTTTAGACAATAACATTTTTTTTGGTCCGATTGCTTACTCAACGATGCAGTAGTTCCCGCTTCAGAGTCTAACCTTTGCTTGATGAGGTACAAAACAGATAATGTACTCCACGTGATGTTAATGAAGTGCTTTTATTTTACTGTCACTGAGTACCAAATCTTCTCAGAGGTTCAGGTAGTCTATGCTTCTGTTAACATGCAAACATCATATACTGCTGTTACTTCTTATACTGTGTTTATAAGTTACAGGCTCCAAGTTACATGCTAAGAATGATCAGACATAATTGAGGAGTTTGCAAAAGTAATGTATTTTCTTTACCACAGTGTCTTTACACAGAGGCATCACTGGCCTTTTTCCATATCTAGCAGTCTTGTTCTGCATGTACTGACCAAGGCAAGGACCGCTGACCACCAGTCCTCTCATTGTTGCCTGGTCTATTGGCCCTGCCTTAGCCTACCCTGGACTCAGCCCAACACCACGTCTGGGACCAGTGAGAAGATGAAGGACACTGGTGCAGCATCATACTGTGACTTTAGAGTGTGGCCTCACTCCAACTCCACTGTGGTAGCCACAGGAGGTGCATGCATGCTTCCACACATATGTAGCCTCCAGCCTAAACACCTCACCACTTATGCAACTTGGAATTTGCCAGACTTGTACACTGTTAATGTCATCATCATTATTGCATTGTATATTACACTGACATTGGCTGCTCATTCACATCCTTCCCTCCTGCCTCTCCAGCTCCAGTGCTGCTAATCAAACACAGATCATCTGAGCTGCAGTAAAGGCTTTATTCCTTTGCACCACAGGTTTGCTAGACACAATGGCATTTTATGTCCTTTATCAAGAATATGTCACAACACACTGCATGTTGTACTGCCCATATCACTATGTTTTGCATGACATGTTATGCATCTGGAGAAATCATAGCCTGTCAGAAATTAAGGCATACTAGAGCAGAGAATAAGAGTGACATGGAGTTGCACTTATAGATGACTTCACTGGAGAACCTAAGGGGTGTCTGTGGCAGACAACTTAAATATTTCTGGGAATTCAGTGTGATAACAGACTGCAAGATGTACATGTGTGTGTCAAGATGGACAGGGATCCTGAGATATGGAGAGCACTGCTTGAAAAGGTGGTGTAACTTGACATGGGTCCAGTCTGAAATGTGCAGACTGTTAGGCATGAGAGGATCATTTTTCATCTCATAGGCTATGTATGTCTTCTGTCATTCTCTTATTTATTGCCTGCAACACAGTAGTATTTATGTCTCTTGTGTGGGCAGTGGCACTGAGGTATAGTTACCATGTCCTGTGTTATGCATGTGGGTCATACATTAGTGGACAGATTCTTTGCATACACAGATGTTGCTTTGGGTGCACATCCATGCTGTGGTGCCTATGTGCAGATGCTTGCCTAGTTTGCTGTATCTGTGTATTCAAGCAGACATAAGACAAAACATGTTTGTGACATCATACATTGAGCTACATACTTCTATTGTATATTATTTCTGAATCCATCCCTGTCATTTGATCCTACATTCATTGCCCATCCTTTCTTCCATCAGAGCTTGTACTTTGTTAGTTTGAGGCAGTCTACCCTTCCACTCCTAAACTGCCTTTTTCAGTAACAAAATTTCACCTTTTTATTTCATTCCATTGCTGTCTTAGTTGTATTTGTACATAATTATTTATCCATATTTCATGCCATGACAACTGCAGTACTGTTATTTTAACACTTTAGGATATTGTGATATTTCATACCATTTTGCTTATTGTTGGACATTGCATAATGTGACTCCTTCTATCAGTTTGTCCACAGCTGGGTTCTTGTTTTCCTGATACCTTAGACATTGTTTTGGCCTTATCTTCCAGATCACTCCTATGTGACACTATATGTCTAATTTGTCACCGCTCATGTATTTATATCTCCACTTCTGGTGTATCTAAATATTATAATCATCTGTTGCATACATTTTTTGTGTATGTTGGTCACTTATCATATGATCAAACAAAAAGAACACTGCTCTGGATAAAGTGCCCCTGATAAGCAAAACAGCAAATCCAGTAAAATAAACTCCAGAGGTACAACACGACAATCAGAGCCGACCAGGTGAAAATCAGTTTTAATCAAAGAACACAATAAAATGGCCAGTAAGCACTTTCACGTTTCTCTGAATGCTTCTTCAGACTTATACCAATATTCTTGTTGTTACATATTATTATATACAGCTCTAATTAATTTGCACCAATCACAAGCCTCCTCATTACATCCTTACTCAATGTAATAATTAACAATAAATCAAGCTACCTCTCCTTAAAGTACTTGCAATGTTAATAGATGTGGTGCATCCTTTTACAAAACACATAAAACTACATATAAAAATAAATAAAACTACCTATAGAAACACATATTCTTTCTTATTTGCAATGGTGATGGACAGGTTGACAGACGAGATCAGACAGGAGTCCCCGTGGACTATGATGTTTGCAGATGACATTGTGATCTGTAGTGAGAGTAAGGAACAGGTGGAGGAGACCCTGGAGAGATGGAGATATGCT
This sequence comes from Protopterus annectens, assembly GCF_019279795.1. Classification (NCBI taxonomy): domain Eukaryota; kingdom Metazoa; phylum Chordata; order Ceratodontiformes; family Protopteridae; genus Protopterus; species Protopterus annectens. Next base: position 1,677,017,533 of record NC_056737.1, read on the forward strand.
CTAGAGAGAAGAGGAATGTAGGTCAGCAGGACTAAGGCAGAATATATGTGTGTGAATGAGAGGGAGGATAGAGGAATGGTGAGGATGCAGGGAGTAGAGGTGGCGAAGGTGGATGAGTTTAAATACTTGGGATCAATAATTCAGAGTAATGGTGAGTGTGGAAGAGAGGTGAAGAAGAGAGTACAGGCAGGATGGAGTGGGTGGAGAAGAGTGTCAGGAGTAATTTGTAATAGACGAGTACCAGTAAGAGTGAAAGGGAAGGTCTACAAGAGGGTAGTGAGACCTGCTATGTTATATGGGTTGGAGACAGTGGCATTGACAAAAAAGGCAGGAGTTAGAGCTTGATGTGGCAGAGTTAAAGATGTTAAGATTTGCACTGGGTGTGATGAGGGTGGGCAGGATTAGGAATAAGTATATTAGAGGGTCAGCTCAGGTTGGAAGGTTTGGAGACAAAGCCAGAGAGGCAAGATTACGTTGGTTTGGACATGTGCTGAGGAGGGATACTGAGTATATTGGGAAAAAGATGCTAATGATGAAGCTGCCAGGTAACAGGAAAAGAGGAAGGCCTAAGATAAGGTTTATGGATGTGGTGAGAGAGGACATGCAGGTGGTTGGTGTGACAGAGCAAGATGCAGAGGACAGGAAGAAATGGAAACAGTTGATCTGTTGTGGCGACCCCTAATGGAAGAAGCCGAAAGAAGAAGAAGAAGAATGTCTATAAGACTTTATTGTCATAAATTCCTACTAAAAATACCATTCTACTATCACATTTACTAATCAATTGTATAAGACTTCATGTTTGCATGTACAGATGTATCCTTAAGACTATAAGTGGATAGATTGCATGGCCTGAATGATAGGGTCTCGCTGAAACCCTTTTTGAAAGATAGACCCCTCACCCATTAGTTACTCTTTGTAGTAGACTGGTATTTATTTATTTATTTATTCATTAAGAACACAAGTTGTTATGTACATACAAACATGAAGTCTTATACAATCGATTAGTAAATGTGATAGTAGAATGTTCACTTTTTATGTATTATAGATGTTATGTTTTATTTATTTATTTTTGTATGTATTTTTATTGTATGCACTGACTTTGTGTATGTGTTTCTATAGGTAGTTTTATGTATTTTTATATGTACTTTTATGAGTTTTTGTAGAAGGATGCACCACATCTATTAGCATTGCAAGCACTTTAAGGAGAGGTAGCTTGATTTATTGTTAATTATTACACTGAGTAAGGATGTGAGGAGGCTTGTGATTGGTGCAAGTTAATTAGAGCTGTATATAAGAATATGTAACACTAGGAGTATTGGTATAAGTCTGAAGAAGTGTTCAGAGAAACGTGAAAATGCTTATTGGCCATTTTATTGTGTTCTTTGATTAAAACTGATTTTCACCAGGTCGGCTCCGATTGTCGTGGTGTGCCTCTGCAGTTACTTATCATATGATCACTGCTGGTCCTTTGCTATCATGTTGCATTGACTTGTTCTTTGTTTACACATTTGCATTCCTTGCAAGTCTGTAGATGGCAAGTATTATTTGGTATTATGGCCACCTTGTTACTAATACTGCTGGGCTTCTGAACACCTGTGCTATTGTCACCTTTCTGAGTGAACCTTTCTCATTATTACCTATTTACTTTTTCTTGTTACCCCAGGTGTATGCCTGTTAAGCTCTTTGCATGCTGATTGTTTTGATTACATATGCGTATGTCACTTTTCTACCATGTGTAGCATCAAGGACACTACCCTGCAGTTATCTGTTGTTGCATTCTACTTGATTTCCTTGCTCAGCCCTGCTTGCCTTGTTGCATATTTTTGTGGTTGACAGTTCTACAGTTTCAGAAAACATTAACTATCTTTCATCCCACTGGTATTACTCATGTCCTCAAGTGTCTCTTCAACTTTTTTCTTTTAGCTGTAGATTTGTAGCTGAAATTGGAAAACTGTAATGAATCTGTCCCAAGTAAACTCTGCTGTTAGAGTAAATGTGTGGTGAAGGATGAAGTAGAAGACACTGAAAAAATACACCAAACGTGCTTTCTAGCTGCCAGTATTGTTTGTTTTCCTTTCAGTGATATACAAATGCATGTGTGCATGCTTACACACAAACACATGCCCAAACTCAGACACGAGAAAAAACAACTGCTTCCTGCATCTTCTTTTAACAAACAGTAGTACAAAATGATTTCCAACAGTTTGCAGATTTCTTGGTCTTAAACAAAACTACTCAGACAAGCTCCTCGTGGTCCTGCAGAGTGGTCCTAGCTACAGAGAACTCAGAAAAGCGACTACTTTCTGGATTTAAGTATCTTTGCTGTTTTTTTACTTGAAATAGCTTCTCTAGCTTACCCTAAACAAGCTTAAACTGTTTTTTTTAGCTGTTTGCTGCATTATTTTAATATCTGCACTTAAAGTTACATTTTAGTCGAATTTGATCGAAAGTTTGTTTGTTTAATTTAACTGTTGAAGCTGCCCACTAAAGTGTGCTAGCCTGTGTAACTGATTTATTACTGTCTCTGCATTTTCTGTGTGTTTCTATCTAAAAACAAAAAAACAAAAAAATAATCCTTGTTTTCCCGCCTCTACTCGACTAGTTTAGACCAGTTTACAGGCATTGCTGTATTCTGGGCTGTGGTGTAGTTCCTGTGTTGTCCATTACCTTACTTGGATAGAGGGAAGTTTCTTTGCTCACCAGTGGGAGTGGGGAGCCTTGAGCAGCCTACCTGTCCCTGTAGGAAGTGACCTCAGCACAAGAGCTGTAGTAATTGGTTGTTTTGGAGCATTTCTAGCTCTTTTGAAGTTCCCTGTTTAAAATCCGCCTCTGGGCATTTTGTTCTGGCTATACTACTCAGACAAGCTCCTCGTGGTCCTGCAGAGTGGTCCTAGCTACAGAGAACTCAGAAAAGCGACTACTTTCTGGATTTAAGTATCTTTGCTGTTTTTTTACTTGAAATAGCTTCTCTAGCTTACCCTAAACAAGCTTAAACTGTTTTTTTAGCTGTTTGCTGCATTATTTTAATATCTGCACTTAAAGTTACATTTTAGTCGAATTTGATCGAAAGTTTGTTTGTTTGTTTGTTTAATTTAACTGTTGAGGCTGCCCACTAAAGTGTGCTAGCCTGTGTAACTGATTTATTACTGTCTCTGCATTTTCTGTGTGTTTCTATCTAAAGACAAAAAAAACAAAAAAATAATCCTTGTTTTCCCGCGTCTCCTCGACTAGTTTAGACCAGTTTACAGGCATTGCTGTATTCTGGGCTGTGGTGTAGTTCCTGTGTTGTCCATTACCTTACTTGGATAGAAGGAAGTTTCTTTGCTCACCAGTGGGAGTGGGGAGCCTTGAGCAGCCTACCTGTCCCTGTAGGAAGTGACCTCAGCACAAGAGCTGTAGTAATTGGTTGTTTTGGACCATTTCTAGCTCTTTTGAAGTTCCCTGTTTAAAATCCGCGTTTGCACGGCTTTGCGCATTTGTGTGCATAGTGCAGTGCTGGTTAAACCAGGTTAAACTTTTTCTGGCTTCGCCAAGTCTGCTCTTCAAATTTTCCCTTAAGGAACCTCTACTCTTAGTATAATCAGACTACTCGCTATATTATAAGCCTAGTACTTGTTCTCATAACTTCTCTACTAAGTAAGCACTCTTGTACTAAGTAAGCACTACATCCACCTACCACCCCTGTGAATATCCACTTCCCTTAAAGGCACAGCACTCCCTTATACTGTTCTGGCATGTCGAGTGGTAGATTACTGGCGTCCTCTCCAGTTCAGCTGGTTAATCTGGGTATCTTGAGACAATGCTACAATTGTCTCATGTACACAGACAACCCTCTCCTCCTCCCAACAAACACAAATACATGTGAGATATGCAACTATATAGCTAAACTGGAGGCTGAACTCTTTCAACTCAGGCCTGGCATGACCAGACAGGAGGAGATGGTAACCACACACACAACAAACCCAGTCCCACATAGACCTACCACAACTGCAAACCAAACACATAAAAACACAAATACATACTTGGAGGCTCTAATAAAAAACTTACCAAAACAACAGAAGCTCCCAAAGCAGACATCCAAAAATCCACCACCTCAAAACAAAACACATGCAACACATACTTCAATAAATCAGTGTGTCAATCAATCACAGCCCTTAAGGCCAAACACCATGCCTGATACACTAGTAATAGCAGACACACTGATGTCCCGCTTACCAGGCTGAGCAAGGAGAGGGTGACTGTGAGCTGCCTATTGGGAGCTAGGATCCGCCACATAACACACGCACTCAGGTCACTCCAAAGCAAGTACAAATATGACTCCGTCATTGTCCATGCTGGCGTGAATGACCTGAGACGTACCTCCCTGGACTACATGAAAAGAGGCATAGAGGAGCTCTCTGATTATGTAGCCCAGGCTGGTATGACCCTGACCCTGAGCAGCATCTTGCCCTCACCAACAATGATGCCGCAATACAAAGACAAGATGATCAGCTTTAATAATTGGCTCAAGTACTGGTGTCATTCTAAGGGGATCCAATGTCTGTCTGCCTGGGATGACATGTTGGACAAGCCACGCTGCTTCGCAAGGGATGGCTTGCACCTGTCACCACTGGGCTTCTGGATATTGGCTAAGGCTCTTGCCACCCCCATAGTGCCTTTTTTAGGCAAGGCTCAAAAGACAAACCCACCACCTTAGAAAACAAAAACGGAAAAAAACTAAGGGTAATGCTGCTCAACGCCAGAAGTCTAAATTTCAAGATGCAGGCACTCGATACACTCCTCAGTATGGAGAACATCGACGTCTGTGCAGTAACTAAAACCTGGTTCAAGGCCCCTGAGAGCACCCCAGCTCTACCAGGCTATACCTCGTATCATGCTTTTCGGCCCCAAAACCCGGGCCGAACCACAAAGGGAGGAGGAGTGTCCATATTCATCAAGGACACCCACACCTCCAGGTTAGTAGCAACACATGAAGCATCGGAGACCATACAGGAGCAACTAACCATAGGCAAAACTGCTATACAACTGGTAGCATGTTACAGACCACCCTCCCAATCTCAGGAACCCCACTCAGCCTTCCTCAAGACATTGGAGGATATGAATATATCACAAAATACCATCATACTGGGAGACTTCAACTACCCTAACATAGATTGGGTACATTATTCTAGCCCTAACACTCTAGCGCAAAGGTTCCTGGAATTCATAAATTCAAATGCACTGGAACAACTAGAAACCCCTCTCACACTAGGGGAGATAATATACTAGACCTGATCCACACTGGCGGTATACCCCTCACTAGTGAGATCTGACAACAAACTAATCACCCTGGATATACATATCCCACCTCCAGCCCCAGCACAAAAGACCACAGTGAAAAACTCTCAAAAGCAGACTTCACTCTTCTTAAGACTGAGATGGTATCCTTTAAGCCCACTGGGCCAGTGGATACCACATCCCACAATGCTGAATCCTTCTCAAATGCTTTCTATGGACATCTCCAAGAATGCATGGATCATGCAATCCCAAATAAATCCAAGTACCTCTCCACCAAAGGCAAGCGTCCTGTCTGGTGGACCTCAGCCATTAACAAATTGTATAACAAAAAAAGGAAATTACTGCACGACAGAGCAAAATCCCGTAAAGGGAAGACATCTCTGATCAACACTAGCAGACAACTACGTTCTCTCATAAAAACATCCAAGGCCAACTTTGAGAGAAAAATCGCTAAGGACACTAAAGATAACCACAAAGCCTTCTTCAGCTATGTTAGAAACCCGGGCGGAAACCCTCAGATATGCCCAGAGTTAGTTCACAACAACAAAAAATACACTGAACCCACAGATATTGCCACCATTCTGGCTGACAGGTTCAGTGCAAATTTCTCCCCTCCCTCACCCCCAAAAGAAGAAATACTCATCTCAGCTGAATGTAATCTCCCTGTCATCTCAGATGTCCAAGTGAGAGCCACCCTCAGCAAAGCTAAAAACACAGCATCAATGGGACCTGACGGTATCCAGGGTTGCATGCTACGTGAACTCCAAGAGGAGCTAAACCCGCACATAAAAATGCTATTTAATCTTAGCCTTACTACAGGATATGTACCTGAACACTGGCGTACAGCAACAGTGGTCCCACTCCACAAAGGGGGTCCCTCTACAGACCCTGGGAACTACTGCCCCATAAGCTTAACCAGCCTGGTCTGCAAAGCTATGGAAAGAATCATTATGAAACTCATAAACAGAGACATTGGGGACCTACAGACACTTGACCCCACCCAGTTCGCCTTTGTAAAGGGCAGATCCTGCCTTTTGAACCTGGTTGACTTTTTCAAAACAGTCACTAGAGCCATTGATGAGGGCAAAGCAGTCCATACAGCCTACCTGGACTTGGCTAAGGCCTTCGACACAATACCCCACTCAGGCATCATAGATAAGCTCAACAGCTTAAACGTAAACCCTTATGTCACTAGATGGGTTGCAAACTGGCTAAAGGACAGAACCCATAAAGTTAAAATCGCTGGAGCAATGTCAGACTCAAAGCCAGTCACAAGTGGTGTCCCACAGGGATCTGTCCTGGGACCCCTCTTGTTCGGCATTTATTTCTCAGCTGTTAAAGCAAACATGTGAGGGTTGTGGCTGACAAAGTTCGCAGATGACTGCAAACTAGGCACCATAGTCGATACACCAGCGGACACAGACATCCTACAAAAAGGCCTCACAGAAACGGACAACTGGTGACGGAGTCATGGCCTTAAACTAAATGCCAAAAAATCTATAGTCTTCCCCTTTGGGAAAAACAAAGTACCTACAAATTATCACATAGACAGCAACCCACTGAGTACGGAAAAAGTAATCAGAGACCTAGGGACCCAAGTCGACAGCGACCTCTCATTTGACACCCACGTTGCCAAAGTGGTCAGAAAAACATTCTACCTTGCACACCTTATCATGAAGGGATTCACATCCAGATCCAAGGATGTCATTGTACCCCTATACTCCTCCCTCATCAGACCCATGATTGAGTACAATGCCCCATTTGGTATGTACCTCACCCGGCATTTGCAACAGATGGAGAGACCACAAAAGTACCTCACCAAGAGGATCAAGGGTCTCCAACATATGTCTTATTCTGCCAGACTAAAGAAACTCCAGCTCTATTCAGTAGCATACCGCCTGCTCAGAGGTGATCTCTGCCTGACGTTCAAGGTCATGTCCAATCAGGAACTGATGGACATGCTCCACCTCAAAAAATCCAAATCCATCAGAACCACGAGAGCTAAAGACTTAAACCTTGGCACAAGTATGAATAGGACCTGCTGGAGGGATAGATTCATAACCCAGAGGCTTTCCATGCTCTGGAACAAGATCCCAGTTCATGTTAGGCAGAGCCCCTCACTGACTCTCTTCAAGAGAAATCTTGATGAGTGGATGGGAGATCGTAAGTTCACCCCAGGGGTCACATCTGTGTCACTACTCGACAGGGGCACAGTAAACTAATTCTATTATATAAGGGGAACTTCACTGTGTCACTACTAGACAGAGGCACAGTATTCTAAATCTATTCTCTGCATTTTTGTACCATTTCATGGGGTGGCGAAAGCCACATCGCTATGGCTAGGCTTACAAATGCCCCAGGACAGATAGCCTAGTACTAAACTATGAAACTATGAAAATGTATGTATATATGTATATGCTATGATAAACATAGACTGGACCAAAATGGGTGTTTTATTCAATGATTAAATCACAGTATTTAGTGCTGAACTGATAAGATACCATTTTTATCCTATGTGATGGTCTTGTAGGTAGTCTTATTTTTTATATATACCTCCTATATTTATGTTCTCTGCAGCCATTAACTCATCCTTTAAATTACTACCAAAAACTGATGAACAAAGGTGAGACTGGGAACACATGCTGAACAGTGAACTGACAACCTCATCATATGGCTCAATTCTTGCTCCCCCTGCAGATTTGTATAATCCCTACAGTACTGCCACTGCTGAAACAATCCCCAGGTCAAGTTCCTGATCTCCTCTACACTCACTCTGAGCAGGACCCCAAGACACTTACGCTCCTCTGCAGCTTTGTTATCTCCTTTTCTCTCAACTGGAGAGAGTGATCCTGTTTTGTTTGGAAGAAGACCATTGATTATGATTTGGAATAACTAATTTGCATCCCATCCACAGCAGCAGATTGGCCCAGTGTATGCTGAAAATCACAGTCACTCAAGGCTATGTGACAGTGCCATCTGCAAACAGAAAAATACAGCCCTCATATCCCAAAATGGATACTCGCCAGACCTTTGCTGCATTTTGATATTTTGTCCATAAAATCACAAAAAAGAACATATACAAGACATCCTATGGTGTTTGAATGACCTACAACCACTTTTGAAAGAATTAGACTTAATGCTTTATTTTTTTACCAGATAGTTGCATTGAAAGAAGTAAATTATCCTAACATTTTGAGTTGTGGGATTTGTGAGACAGTAGGAATGGTAAAACAAATTCATGGTGTAAAAGTAAAAACTGCACTTGTGCAGAATCAATCATTGTTACACAGACATCTCAAATGTTCTTCAGAAACACTACTATGATATCTTGTGTGCCTATAATGATTTATTTACAGACAAAGAAAGTTTTGCGTCACATGCAAATAAAACCCGATGAAGTGCCAGTGATATATTCTCTCAGAAAAAGCGGGAGTAACACTCACAATAATTTTGAACAGGAAATGAAGAGAATGGAGTGCCTACATGTAACTAAGAGGCAGCTAAAATGAACAGAGATGGGCAAAACGTTTCATAGCTGATACAAAGAAAGCATTCTCAACTGTATTGTTCTACAATATGTGAATAAGGAGGTTAAAAGAGAGCATTGCCCAAGGCTTACTGCTGTGGAAATGGTCTGAAGAATGACACATGCTAACCATCATCAGTACTAAATGCAAACAAGGCTTTTCTAGAGGAAAATGGCCTGAAACTCTTGACATTTGAAATAGCACTAGGAAGGTACAGATTCCTTTGTCTTCCATATGTCATTTTATTAATAAGGCAGCTTAATCAAGCACAAAAGTTCAGAGAATATCATAACAAAATAACACTGGCAATGGGATATTTGACAATTCACTAATCTTGTACCTTATACAATGTAAAACAAAAAAGTAATAAACCACTAATTATAGCCATCTCTATTTTTCTGCTGATAGTTCACATTACTTATGTATACCTGCCTTTCATCTACTTTTCTTAGAACCTATAATGTGGTAACCATATCTTATTACCTATGAAATTTCACATATTACATAACAATCTATGTAAGCTGACATAGAGTTAAGGCAACTAGGATGTCTGACAATGTTCCCTTCAGAAAGACAGCAGCTTAAAAAAAACCTACCCAAATGCTAATATTGTTGTGGGTCAGAATGTGAGGATAATATACCTTCTAGTAAGTCTGAGTAAGGGTCAAAGCTCAGACTTTCTCCAAAGAAGGCCATTTCTGGAACATGTGCCTCCCTTTGTGTGTATTATACTCATTAGTTTCATTTCTTTTATTTTGTTCATTAGACCTACCACCTCCATGATATATGGCTTGTTATTCAGCTTCCATTTCCTATTGATTTTTTTTACAACTATTATATTAAAATCAAATAACACTTTTTCATGTCTAGGAACAGAAGCAGGGCCCCAGCTTAACAAGACAATTCTGTTAAATTTATTTTTCCTCCCCAGATTCCTTCTGCTATTTTTCCTTGTCTATCTTAAACTGATACAAGCCTTCACGTACAAGAAATATGTACCTCCCTCTCCTCTTCCACACCCCAAACACCCAGTCTATGGGTGGATATATTCAATTAAACTTATCTCTTGTATAAAAATGTCCATGAAGACATTTCCATGCAAAAATTCTAAACTTTCCGGACGTTGTAGAATATCTTGGATCCAAGCAAATCCCCAATCCAGACTTTATCATCTATTCTTCTTCCCAATTTCAGAGTCCAGGACTGCTGTAGTTTTACATGTCCTTGATTTGTGTTTCTGAAATAAACCTATATGCCCTGGTCACTAGTCCCTTTGTCATGGACCTTTCTGTCCTCTATCATAAAATGCACCATTGTTGGTATCGCCTCATTTAAGTTAACAAAGTTATGTAAGGGTTTTAATTCTGATACCAATTCCACATAGTAAAGATTTCCATATATCATTTTGTCTGTATCAAATGTATTCCATAAAAAAAGCCATTGCCCAAGTGATTGAAGACTTGTAAAGTGCTAAGAGCATAACTGATGATCTATTACTATGGGGTCAGATATGAAAGAAGTATAACAAGAGACTGAAACTATAGCTGAATATATTAAAACAGCATAATTTCAAGACAAGTATGAATTTGAAAAAAATATAGTGTCAAATCTGATATACCTCGATCATATTTTAATGTTAGAGAGACTGAGACCTAATGTAGAAAGAAGTTAGAAGTTGTATAACTCCCAAAGCTATAAAACGAACAGGCACAATAGACATTTTCAGGAATGGTGTAGTATCCTGTAAACATTGTGCTTAATATGTCTGTGCCATTGAAAAAGCTGACCATGCAGGGTGCAGCCTGGGAATGAGGCTATGAACAAGATAACAGCTTTGAAATATTTAGAAAACTAGTTTTAGATGTTCCATTGCCAAAGTACTGTGAGGTGCATAAATAATTTGTGTCATATATAGATGCCAGTCAGAATGGTATACAGGCTGTGATCTTTTAAGAAATTAGATCAATTGCATATGGGACAAGAGCTTTTAAAGATGAAAAAGAGATATGCCCTGATAGAAAATTATCTGTTAACAACAGTAAATGTGTGTGAGAAATGCAATGATTATGTGTATGGTAAAGAAATTCTGGTGGAACCAGACAGCAAACCCTTGAAAAGCATATTCAGATGTTCCTTGTAAAAGGCCATACCAAGATTGCAAGACAGATAGTTGTGACACTTCTGGTTGTTCCTCATCCTATATCTTTGACTTTGATGCATGTGTCTTGTACAAATGTCTGTTATTCCTTCTATACAAATTGCTATCTTTCCCATAAAAAAGATTAATGAAGCATTGTTTTCAAAATAAGCTCTATTATAGCAACAACTGCCCTGAAAACAAGACCAGATGTCCAAAGTAAATAGTTCCACTAAATTCTTCACATATGGAGGACTTCTGAAAAATTGAATGAACCAGACAGACATTTGAACTGTACTGGAACTAAAATTATTCCAAGATCTCAACAGTTTAAGTTTGCAGATAAGTAGTAGGTAACCAGTCTATGCACCATTACAAGCCTAGACAATAAATCATATTCAGAAGTTCCTTCCAACCTCAAAGAGGGCAATATAAGATAGACTGAGAGATAATTTGATATGATCACTCAGTTAGCTAGGTTTACCATTTAGGTGGCAAGGTTGCTAATCTATTTGACATGCACTATAAGTTTTTTTCCAGAGGTGAAGAATACATAGTGAGTCTATCATTCCAATGTGTCTTATTTATCTACTGATGAAGGTTTAGGTCCTTTAACTGAGTAGTTGAAGACCAATTTGTTCTGTAATAGGATATCAAACAGGGTTGAATTTTTCATGGCTTGAAAGGCTAGAAACAGATCCCCACAGTAGAATCTATAAGAGACTGAGTACCTAGAGAGGGCTTCCAGTCTGTCCTGATAACTAAAATTTTTGAGGCCACTGATATTTTAATTTATGAATCGTTGAAGTCTCACATGTTGAGTGATATGTTTAGACAAATGCATGCCAAAATGGGCATTATATTCAATAATTGGTGTGATGAGATACAAGGAGGGTAATTACACTTTCTTTGAATTTGGATTAGATGCCTCTGGAAATTAGATGTGCCAGATTGAAGGTTTTCCAAATTACTGTAGAGACATGATGGTCAAAAGATGCAGAATTATTAACCAGAGTGCCTAGACCCTCATGACAGCCTCTGATTTGAGGGTCTGTCACCTATGTGGTATAGGAAAATGTTTTGTTTACCAAAATGAACTTTACTACATTTCTTCACATTTAGTTTGAGATCATTGTCCTTGTACCAATTGTTAACATGGTCTAATCTGCATTGAAGCAATTGTGAGTCAGTGGAAGGCAGAATAACAGTACCCAAATTATAGTTGTCTGTAAACATAGATAACTATAGACCATGAGTGCTGGCCCGAAGGTCTAAGAAAATCAATGCTAAATAGGAGAGGGAGAGGGCCAAACATTGAGCCCTGTGGTTCCCCTTTCACTTTTAGAAGTGACACCTATGATTGTAACCATATGGGTTTTGTCAGACAACCATTCAACTATATACTGCACAAGATAAGGAATTATATTCAGATTTACAAGACTGTCAATTATGCCTACATGGGGAATGTTGTCAAATATATGCTGTTTGTACTGTCTAACTGCTCCCACTGCCTTGGTGACTTTTTCAAAGAAATTAATGATGTTAAAGAGGCAGAACCTTTGTTTGACAAAGCAACATTGATGAGGGTCCAGGGTTAAGAGATTTTCAATGTCCACATTAATGAGGTCTGAGATAATATGTTCCAAAGCTTTACATAGGAGACTAATGAAACATTACTGTGGCTGCATTCTAGGCTTCAGGAATGTTACCAGTGGAGATGCTTAGCTGAAAGACATTAACTAGCAGTTCAGATAGGCCATATTTGGTACTGATAATTGGGTAACCTGATATGTTAGCAGGATTCAAGAACGAGGTGTTCTTGGCTTTTGAATGTGGTTCCAAGAGGACTTGTTCCAAAGTAATTAAAAGGGGTGGCTGGAAATGTAGATTATTTGGAATAGCTATAACTGTGGGTGTAAGAAGTCTAAGTAAGGTTTGTACTAAATTTGTCAGATTTGTCAGTAAGGATATCAGCTATCCTTTGGGTCAGAGTCGGCAGTATTATTGTTGAGTAACTCCAAACATTGCTGGGTGTTAGTTCTTTACATCTGAAATAAACAAAGAAGGATTTGTAGTTATTTTTGGTTTTAGTGGCTATTTTATGTTTCTATTCAGCTTTGAGTGCCTAACAATTCCCTTTAGCTCTTTACTCATTTGCTTAAATGTGTACTGAAGGTAGGTAGAATGACACCTCTTATAACTATTAAGTAATTTATTTTTCATATTATGTTATTTATTTGCATGGGTTTCCATCACATGGGTGTGTTTTGAAATTTCGTGTTTATTTCTGGTGTGGATAGGGGCTGTCTTATCAATACAACTGTTTCAGTGGAAATAGAAATCAGATGCATAGACAGCAGCTTTAGCAATGGGATCATTCAGAGGAGGATTACAGCAGAAGTTATTTAGGTCATCAAAGAATTGAACAGATTTGTACTTTTGAGAAGTCCCTAAACCCAGATGTATTTGCTGGCAATGTACCATCAGTTTTAAAGGGAAAGGTCCCTGATTTTTGGTTTGATTTAACAAGGGACGATGACACATATGAAGGCTTTCAAGAAGTGACCATATTTGTGAGAACAAGATTAGGTTCCTGGGGCTTCTAGTAGCATGGTTAATTATTTGTACAAAAGAGTTAGCATTTATAATGGTAAAGAAGAATTTGATATGCTGACCACTGAAAGTGTATTTCAGCCAAATTAATGATGCATAGCAGAAGTCCCCCAATAGAGAGGTGCTAAGTTTCATGGAGATTTTAGCTAATGTGTTAAGTTGGCTATCATGCTCTCAGTGACTTTCCTGATGCATAGATAAGGTACTCCAGTAGAATTATTTTGAGTTTACAGGGACTTCAGTTAAGGTGCTTAGATCATGCTCAGAAAAGGACATAGAGGGTGTTATATACCTAGCTGTAAAGTGCTGTTTAATCTTGTTTATGGTGATTTGGACATCTAACATATGAAATTTGATGTCCTTAAGAAGCTGTCATGGGGTGATGATATCTTTGACAAATACTGATAATCCCCCACAGTTGCCAGTAGTTCTAGAGATATGATAGGCACCTATTGAAATATGCTTTGCATGTGTAAAACAAAGTTTCATGATTGATGTAAAAAGCCAATAATATGTCCAGTGCATTGCTGATGTTAATTTTAAGTGATCAGTGAAACTTAATGCATTACATATAATTTCACTGAAGAATGTCTGTGTATTGGTGGGAAATATGGTTTGCTGTGGTTCTCTAATACATTTTCTATGTGATTTCACAGGTCAGTGCTGTGACTTTTTTGATTGGCTGTGCTGATGAGCACATACAGTGATTTCTGATTACTTTTGGGCACATTTGGCTGATATGTATACATACATACATACATACACACACACATACATATATGTGTATATATATATATATATATATATATATATATATATATATATGAGTTTACTATCATATAGTCGACAGTCAAAACAAAGTCATACCTTAAATGTTGACTAAAAACTT
>NC_056737.1:1677036975-1677064475 GCF_019279795.1 Protopterus annectens
ATCACATCAGAGGTAAGTGTTGGAGAGTTTAGTAGATCGGTGGTGCTAGTGTGCGTGTATGTGTGCGTGCGTGCGTGTGTGTGTGTGTGTGTGTGTGTGTGTGTGTGTGTGTGTGTGTGTGTGTGTGTGAAACTGTGTGTCTGCGTGAGTGGTCAATGAGCAAATCCTACAATACTGGGGAGAGCACTAGACACCAGGGAATGTGTTTATTATTCTAAAGACAATAAAAAAGTTAATAGAACAACAGTTTCATGGCATGAAAGACATATGGGGCAGGGAGGTACCCTAGACACCATGGATACTCTATGATTAGTATCCTATAGACATTGCAAATTTAACATAACAACAGTCTTGTGGTATGAAAGACATATGGTTTGAGGGGACACTATACCCCAGCGGTATAAAATACTACCCTTACTCACTTAAAAAAGTTAATAGAATAACAGGTTTTGCAGTACAAAATATGTAAGTTCTATGGGAGTGTAACTCTAGACACAAGGGACACTCATTATATATTACCCTACCTAACTCTAAAAGTTAAACATTGGGGGGGACTTTGAATCCTATACCTTTGGCACAGAGAGTGATTTGTCAACGAAGGAGAGCAGAAGAGCTTTAATCTTCTGCACTAACACTAGACAACAGGTATAGCTTTTAAACCTTACAATGGGTCACATAAAAACACTAAAAGAACAATGGGGAAAAACCTCAAACCCCATACCTCTGCACTACAAAGCAACTATTTCATAAGAATGCATTTTATGAACCATAAGAAATATGAAACTCTAATGCCTGGTCATCATATACAAGAGGGAGGGCAGGCATACGGCAAAATTCAGATGTTATGTATAATCAAGTACATTTTAGAGGAATGGGGGTTGTATCCATTGGGGGGGCTATTATACCTCTAGATGGCCATGCTTGAGATTACAGCACAAGTTAGAGAGGAACAATAGACGACACCAGGGAAATTTGTTAAATATTTCTCTGAGGCACTTAAAAAAGTTAATAGAGCAACAGCTGTTGCACCATGATGTACTTTCTGAACAATAATAAGAATGAAAGTCTAGTGTCTGGCATACATCTGAGATGGCTTACTGGTAAATTACTTTGGCATTACTAACTCACTTTGATCGGTCATAATTTACAAGGGGCAGAGGGAAAAAGTAAGAGGCTACATCTGGGATGTTATATCAACTCAGGGACAGGTAGGAGGTATGCAGAGAGAGAGAGTGTGCATGTATGTGTGTGTGTGTGTGTGTGTGTGTGTGTGTGTGTGTGTGTGTGTGTGTGTGTGTGTGTGTGAGTGCATGTTTGTGTGTGTGTGCGTGTGTGTGTGTATGTGTGTGCGTGTGTACGCGTGCGTGTGTGCATGTGTGCGTGCATGTGTGTGTGTGTGTGTGTGTGTGTGTGTGTGTGTGTGTGTGTGTGTGTGTGTGTGTGTGTGTGTGTGTGTGTGTGTGTGTGTGTGAGGATTCAAGTGGGTGTGTTTTAATGTGTGCATGTCGGTGTGTGAACATAACTGAGGGTGGTGCCAGTGCCTATGCGATGCATGAGCCACCAAAGGCGTGGGTGTGTGAACATAACTGAGGGTGGTGCCAGTGCCTATGCGATGCATGAGCCACCAAAGGCGATCACCACAGGAAAGTGATGACTAACAATAGAGGCAACACCACATGATTCAGTGGTATGCAAATTAGCTGATAATGAGATCTTTCCTCATTGTGGCTAATATGTCTCTAAATCACAATTTTCACAATCTCAGAAACAGCCCAATTTGGCCAAAGCTTTTATCTCCTACATTAGAATTCTTTCTGAATCCCATATTAAGAACACTTCCTGCAGGGGACCAGATAACATCTGGCTGTTTGATAAATACATCCAGCTGGAACCTGTATATAAGCTATTTAACCTTAGCGTGGCTACAGGATCAGACCCAGAAGAATTGTGAATTGCACTGGTAATGCCACTCCATAAAAGTGGCTTTACTACATCCCCAAAACTATAGGCAAATAACTCTGACAAGCATACCTCAACCCCTTTGAGCAAAAAATCTGGAGAAAGATGTAAAAATGGGGGGACAAATGCCTAAAAATAGGGACAATTTTTTAAATATTGCTTCTACAAACTTAGAAAGTTGATAGAATAAAAGATTTTGCATTAGCATGAATTTTCAGATGGATTTAAAGTCTGAAACTCAAATGTCTGTCATTATTTTCCATATTCAATCCTCAATAATTAGCCAGTAATTTGCCAGAAAACCAAAATTTTATGAGGAACAAACAAAAAATTTAAGGCAAAAATCTGGTTATTCTGTGAAAATCTGAACAGTTGAGAGGTATGCTGACAAGTGTCATTTGGAAAGCCATGGAACACATTGTAACAGACTTGATTAACTCTTCTTCTTCTGGCTTTTTCCTGGTTATGAGTCGCCACAGTGGATCACCTGTCTGTTCATGATTGGCTGTGGAGTTTTTTTACAGTGTCGAGTTGCCAGCCCGGCGCCCAACCTTCCACAGAAGGCACACACATGCACGCACTCACACCTAGGACCAATTTTAGAGTGTCCAATCCCCTACAGCATGTCTTTGGGATGTGGGAGGAATCCAGAGCACCCAGAGGAAACCCATGCGACCACAGGGAGGACATGCAGACTCTGCACAGAAGGCACCCCAGCCGAGGATTGAACCGGAAAACCTCTTGCTGTGAGGCACCATCAACATTAAAAATCTCATCAGATTACAACCACAGCACTTTGGTTTGGTAAAAGGTATATCCTGCCTTGTGAACCTGTTTAACTTCTTTGAGAAGGTAACACAAGCTGATGGCAGTGGTCACACTGTACCCACAACTTACCTTGATGTGGCCATGGTGTTTGAATGCATTCCCCATGCTTTAGAGTAACTAAGAATCTAAATGCAATACAAAGACTGCTAGGACTGCTTTTGTTCAGTATTCTTTCTGTCTAACTTGTAGACTAAAAACTAAGATCTATGGCTAACTAAGTCTGAGGATGACTGCAAACTGGGAGCCACTGTCAAATCTCACTCTGACACCGTAGGCCTCTAGAAGGAAAGTACACTTCTAAATACTTTGTGTAAATGGTTTACATTAAATGGTAAAAAAATGCAACATTGTCCCATTTGGCAGACAAACTGCTTCCCAGCTTATAGCATTGACAATATCCCACTTCAAAATGAAAATGTAGCTAGAGACCTGGGCATCTGGATTAATAATTCTCTCTCCTGTGACCACCATGTAGCAATGGCTGCCAGTCAATCCTGCTTGGCACAGATGATCATCAAGGAAGTATCGTCCAAATCAAAGGATGCTGTTGTCTCCATGTACTCAGTACTGATCAAAGCAGTTATAGAGCAGAACACTCCTCCTTTCGGGATGCACATCATCAGACATTTCAAACAGCTGGAAAGTCCCCAGAGGTCCATAACGAAAATGCTAACAGGTTTAAAATCCCTGCCAGAAAACGCTAAAAGCATTGCTCATTTCTGAATCCCATATGCTCCTCAGAGGAGACCTATGTCTTACGTTCCAAGCAATTAGGGATCAGTCAAAATCCTGTCCAATGTTTCTGCAAATTTTACTTTATTAATAAGTTCTTTCATTCTTATTTCACAATGGTCTTTTTCAGACTAATAAAGACCTCACTTACTCATTCCACTTATAAAACAACAATAAAAGGGAATCATATCGGCAGTTGAAGATGGCAGAACTGAAGAATAAAAAATTGAACTGAAGTGTTCTATTTAAAACCTAGAAAAAATTTTAGTATTTTATATTGCATGTGACAGTTCCGTGCTTTATAATTTTTATTTATTATGTGTAAAAAGACAGAAGGTTTTACCTTGATGAGTGATTTGTGTGTCATGTGACTTTAGTATTCTTATACAAGTAATATGAGCGAATTAGGTCTTTATTTGTCTGAAGAAGTCCATTGTGAAATGAGAATGGAAGTGCTTACTAATGTTGGATGAACTTTGGATTGCTTTATTTGTTTGCTTTATGTGATTTGTACAGTGTGGTTTAATGCCATGGATTAGTTTGTGGATATACATGTTGAGATAGCAAATGAGAGAGAGAGAGAGAGAGAGAGATGGAGAAAGAACATGAGCTAGCTAAGATGATTGGCATGTCATGTGGTATACTTTTATGTCTAGAGAATTAATCTGGAATCATTAACATTTGGCCACTGCCTCTGCACTGTTTGAGCTTAGTTTCATCGCATATATATATCCTCTGAAAGTTATTTCAGGATAAAGAATCACGCAGTGGATTATGTTAATAGATGAGGTAATAGGTGTTGATAGAACATGTGTAATGCACTTCAGGTGTAGTTTTGTACTGAGAATGAGGCATCTAGTATGCCATTGTGGATTGTGTCATATACCAATAAGAGAATTAAAACGCAACACAATATCTTGGCCTTAAAATTGTGGAGGGAGACAGATTTACCTTAGGCTACTGCATCTCTCCATCATAAATCAAGATGAAATAAATAGGATTTCACATCGTTAAGAGTGTTCGTTGATGAAATAATTGCAACTTCTCATGAAATGTCTTCTATGAGTTATGCTTTTTTGAATAGATACTTTTATAGAATGGGTAGAGAACAAGATCTTTCTGTAAGGATGGTGTTTATTTCTGCTTGACAATCATAGTTAACGACTCATAACCAAAACCAAAGCAGTGGTTACGGGAGTTTTCCAGTGCTTTCCCTTCATCGATTTTACATAAGGGCGGCTTGAGTACTTCTTTAGAACAAGAAATTACAGGTTTTAACCAAACATGACTGAATATTCTGTAACCCTACTGAATGATTTGCTGGAATTAAGCTTAAAGTTAATTACAGGGTTTTAACAAGCACTGAGGAAAACAAAAACAGGATCCACACTCACTCCAGTCAAATTGCTGAATTTTGCAAGGATTTACTTACTTAATATAAAAGCACACATTTGCCTATAGTTATCTGACCTCAATTTCTATATGTAACTGTTTTCTTGCGTAACATGAAAGATTTTTGTTTAACTTTAGTAGCAGCACTTGTTTTAGTGGACTATCAGCTTCCCAAGGAAGGCAATGTTAGACAATAGCCTACAGTTTACAGTGTTACATTGTGGTAATGTTACCCTTGACAAGCCTCAAAAGAAGTCTAGAGCAAGAATAAGCTTGTCACTTGAGGAAAGAGGCCTAAATCTAAAGTGCTGCACTCAGCTAGTTAATAATCTAGCTAATTAGAATGAGAATTTATAGCCATGCAGCTGGAATATTCCCTACTGCTGTTGCTTTAAATCTATTCCAGTTTAAACCCTGACTAATCTGGATTGCAAACAATAAACTGGCAGAGCCCTAGTATATACCATTCAGGCAATTTTTTTCTGGTTCTACAAAGGACAAGAATAAATCCATAAGAAAAGTGCATCAACCAAATAAAAAAAAAGCTTCACAGTCTTTTTCTAATTCATCACAGTGAATGTTATTCAGAATTAAACAATAAAATAACAAAATTGTAGTGCCCTGGGATCATAAACCCTCCTCAGAAATAATATCAGAGCATTCACATTATTGCAGTGTTTTAACGTATATCCACTGCTGTAAATGTCATCAGTATGAAGTCACTCAATAGTAATGTGGCACTTACTTTAAGTGAAGGACAAGCTGTTCGATATATTTTGTAGGAACACAGAAGCAAAGGCTTCCACTACTTGAAATGGCTGAAAATTATGACTCAGAGTAATGCTAAACTTGGGTGCCTTAATGCCTTGTTCTCTGAACTTCCAAATAAGAATGTACTTGTTCTCTGTATTTTCTGTAATATAAAAGTAACATTTTAAGGCCAGACAACATGGAATCGTGCATTTATTTTAATATTATTTTTTATTTTATTTACTGTTTGTTGACTGGTAGAGAATTGATCCAGATGGACTGTTTTCAGGCCCACCCTAGGAAAAGAGACTAGGAAGTAATAACAGAGAAAAAAGTAGCTTACAGCACAGCTAAAGTTCCCAATTATAATATTAAACATGCAAAAACATTGTAATTATATTGTAGAAGTGTGGTTGAAATGGCAGAAATCTATCTAGTATGATATCCAGCATGCAAAAAATTTTATAATTTCTGGAAATCTGTCTAACAAAGTAGGAATCTATCTAATATCAAGGTATACAGAGCTCTGTTTGCAGAGTTATTTTAGGCTGATTTAGGCTATAGTGACAGGATAATAAGGTGAGTGGTGGATGACAGGTAGAACAACAAGTGAATTACAAAAGAGGGAAGTGGGTACTTTGAGGGTGGGGAAGTGTGGACAGTGAGCAGGGAGGTACAGGATGGAGATATGTGAAATAGAGGTTCATCTAGCATGGGTGTCGTAGTTTTATGTTATGTGGGGAATATACAGAGGTATGAGAGAGTGAGCATAGTGGAGTGTTATGGAATTATGTAATGCCTTGGGGGAAAAAAGCATTTACAAGCAGGCCGTGTGTGTAAAAAATTCAGAAGCTGATGTCTAAAACTGGGAAAGGAGGTGATGTCTCTTAGGCAGGGAGTGATTTATATGAATGTGGTGCCTTTACTGAGAAGTTGTGGTCGGTGGACTGGAGTTTTGTGAGTGATGTGGAGAGAGAGAGAGACGACTATGATCTGAGGTTGTAGAATGTTGTTCTTTGAGAGAGTCAACTGGAGAAGAATATGAGGAGAGACATAGCATACGCATCTGTGGATTAGACAAGTTAAGTGCAGTGCAGATCTTTCACTTACGGGATGCTATTTTAATCAGTACTGAGCAGTGGCTTTCTCTTTGGGGGTAGCTAATGTGGTGAATCTGTAGATATGGATAGGGTTTACAGAGCTGAGAGTTTTTTCTTTGAAGTTTTGGCAATAATAAGGAGGCCATATTCTAGCTGTTGTAGGAGACTTTTTTTTTAATTGCTAGTTTACCATCAGGTGACTGGAAGTATCATATGTTTGGCCCACAAAAGTAGAGTGCTATCTTCGATTTAGTACTGGTGAGTCTTGGGGTACTCCTTTTGCAGTGGGATAGAAAGAGAAAGAAAGAGAGGAGATGAGCTCCCTGTTTGTACTTTGAAATGTCAATCTGTAAGAAAATTGTGGAACCAAAGGATGTGATCTTTGCTTATGCCTCTTCTAAAGAGGGTGTTAAGGAGTAATGAACGGTCAAATAGATGCAAGGCTACAGTGAGCTTTATAAAGACTGTACCAGTAAAGTGGCCTTTGTCCATGTTCATTAGAATATTGTCATTTAGTGTTTAAAGAGTGGTCAGTGGTACTTCTACTGAACCAAAATCCATGTTTTTATGAGCGCATGCTGTATTTTTGATGCAGTTTGTGACTTTTTTTCAGGATTTTTCCCTGGATCAAAAGGAGAAATGCAGACCTGAAGGCTTTTGTATCTTTTTGGTAAGCAATCTGTGTTAGTGGTTTACAAAATGCTCACTTTTTAATTTATCAAAATGTTTTGGGTTTCTAATTATATGACATTAAGGGACCCCATTCCTGAGCATATAAATAAAGTTTATAAAATTGGTATCGATTTAATCTTTGATGTTTGCCAAGAGTACTCTTTTTCAGCATGCTCAATGTACCCAGAATTGCCTGTTTCTGTAGTCCATATTGAAATTATCTGTATTGATAACATAGTTACATACAAATTAAAATTCTTTGTTATTAGCCCAATTGCTTCTACTACTATTTGAACTCTTTGTTTTTTATCCCATATGGTTCTAGTTTCTGCTTGCATTTCCTGGTATTTTATGACTTTGTGTCTCTCAGTATTCAGGAATCGATAATCTGTAAGTGTAACTATTTCATTGATTAATGCTACTGTAGTCCTTTTTTCTTTTACTGCTTTATCTAGCTTTCATTCTTTTACTTCCTTAACTGTTGGTAGAAGATGATCTGATGTGATCATAACTTCTTCATTTTCAGTAATTACTTGTGGTTTATGTTTGCAGTGCTGTATTTCTACCGGTATGCTGTAGTGTTTGGGTAATCCCAGTGCAACAGTATTGCCACATTACTGTGCTTTTAAGTATTCCAACCCTGAGCCATGAGCATATCACAACCAGCAAGAAGATGTAAAACTGTTTCTAGATCTGCACTACAGAACCTGCATTTGCCTGTGTCTCTCACTTTTCTATCAACTTTACATGCAGTCTGCTTGTTCTGAACTGCCATTATTAACCTTTCATCTTTAGGTTTAGATTCACCCCTCCTAAACCATTCACGTCATATCTCGATCAACATTTGGTTGTTTCAGGAGTTTGCTATACCTGCTAGTATTATTGTGGGCTTCTGGAACTATTCCTTATATATTTGTTGTTGTTGTTTGTTTACGGCACTTTCTGTTGATCCCTGATTTTTGTCTACTTTTAGTTTGATTTCCATTTCTGCTCCTTTCTAAAATAATTCTGCTAATCTGACTAAAAATGCCATCTTAATCTTGTTAACTTCCTGATTTAGAACTTTCATTATGTTTGGAGCTGATAATGTCAACAAAGATATATGAAGTCCCATGACCGCAGACCTATGCAAATAGTCAAGTTCAAGGTGGTCCATAACTCTTACAGACCAAGGGATATATAATCCTGCCATGTATAGTTCTCTCTATATATATCATTTCATAAGTATGAAGCATTTTTTTGTTTTCTTGTCCAGCTAATCCAGTGCTTTTTAGAGTTAGTCAGTCATACCAAAACTGTAAGTTAGAACAGGTAGAGCAAGCTGATTTATAACTTCAGCTTTATTCCTAGATGTCAAGGCAGTTTTCAATACTGGGTCCTCTCCTATTTAAAATATTTATTAATGGCCTCCACACATCCACTCACCATGCAGTTTAGTTCAGTATGCAGATGACTCAACATTAATATGTGTGGCCTCAACAATAAATAAGCTCCAAGACTTTACCCAAAATCTTTCACCTCTGTAGAAACCTGGCTCAAAGAATCAAGCCTCCTACTCAACCCCAAGAAAACTAAGTTAATGCTTTTGACCTCAAAAGGTTGCCTAAATCAAAAATAATCTTTTACCATAAAGTCAGCAAATAATATTGTCATTGAAACTGTAACTCACAGTAAACATCTAGGTGTTATAATAGATGACAATTTCAAATATGACCACCATATACTGCACACCACTAAATATACAGACCAGAAACTAGGCTGCCTTTATAGGCTCAATTGATTCCTTAGAGATACTGCAAGAAAAAACTCTAGCCGCCACTTTCTTATTGTCAACTCTCTTATATGCAGCTTCCTATTCTAACAAACTTAAACAATACTCAAAGAAAGAAACTTGCTTCCTGCTACAATAAAATTGCTAAATTTGCCACCAGTCTCCCTCATAGGACCCCATTGTCATAGCTTAAAGCAAACAAAGTTGCTTTTATTACACAACTACCTAACATATTCAAAAGTAACTACAGCACAAAAACTCATTCATCATCCAGGAAATGTCCTGCACTACAAAACATAGTACTACCATACTGTCCAGCAAGGGACCTCCGCTCTGTTAACAAATTCTTATTACTTAGACACTAGTCAAATAATGTTGCAAGATACTCACTTTACTCCCAATATATGGCTAAACTCTGGAATAGTATCCCCACACAAATAAAACTCTTGACAAACTCAGTAGCTTTAAACCACTGCTTAAACAACATCTTAACCACTTCTGGTCCTGCACATGCTCATCACAAGGTTAAGACTTTGTGTTCACTGTATGATACTGTCCAGATATCTCAACCTCTCAATGAAATGACAAAACAATTTTTATACATAACTGCTGTCTGTACAATCCTCTAAGTTGGCTTTCTCTTTAGTGACTTCCACCCCTGTAAAATTTTAGATTGTATAAATATAACTACTGTTTGTGTACAGATGTAAATAGAAGTGTAACTACTCTGTGTTTAACTGGAACTTAGAATAATGCAATGTAAAGAAATGGAGCTTTTATCCACAGGCCTCTGCTGAAAATGAATATTACCCACTCAGACTTTCCCAGTAAGCAAAGACAAATGATTGAATAAATAAATAAATACATATTAGCTTTAGCCTTATAAAATATTGTTTACTAAGGTTTGTTTCATTTGTTCATGTTTTATTGTTTACCAAGGTTTGTTTCATTTGTTCATGTTTTATTGTTTACCTTCCATCTATTTCAGAATATTTGTACATTCCCTCCTGTTCAAGTTTTTTTATCTTATTTTCCTGTCCCAAGTTTCTATTTTTTTATTTCTTTTTTTTGGTGCTTCAGTTTTCCTGCTATAATTGTTGCTTTCGCACATATCAAGACCAAATTCTATTCTCATATATTCTGAGGAAGTTTGACTAATTTGCACTTGTCTGATGAGTTATACCATTTTAAATCATCCAGAAAACAAAGATGAGATTTTTATTTATTTATTATTTATTTCTCATTTGTTTACTGGGTTGGTCCAGCTGAGCCAAAGGCTCATTTTCGGTTGAGAACTGAGGAGAAAAGCTCAAGATAAATATAGTAGCAATTAAACATGCATAAATTAAAAACTACAAAGACAAGTAAACATGCATAAATTCAAAAAACAAGAAATTTCCATAGCTGCATCATATATTGGTAAAGCAGGAAAACGTATATAGTTAATACTGTTGCACATATTTACAATTACAGAAGTTGCATGAAAAGTATTTATGAAACAGAATAAAAAGGAAGAGAAAGAATAAGAAAAAAATGCTGCGTGAGCAGCATATGATATTATTAGAGAAAGAGAGAGGAAAAAAATAATAAAAAAATCAGCTATTAAGTTCATGCTAGTAGGTCATAAAATTACAGACTATCATATCTAGATTGGTAGTGAATGCAAGCTAGTGTTGCTGTTAACAAAGAGTATGGATAGTAGAAGGTGGAGAGAGTTTCTGAGGAAGGACAGGTATAGAGGAAAGGTGGGTGGGATTAAATAGGGTTCTGGCATAGGCAGGAGCTAGTATTAAGAAGACAGTTGTTAAGTTCTATTCTGAAACGAGTTGTACATTTAATGTTAAGAATATTTGGTGGGAGATTGTTCCAGCCTTGAGACACTGCTTTTATATAGTAGTTTGCCAATGTTTTTGTTTGTTTTATAGATATTAAGAAGGTGTTGGTCTGAGCTGCATAGAGTTTGAGATGGGGTGAGGAGGGATATAAGAGAGGAGAGAGATGGACTGGCTGAGGGTTTGTTTAGTAAGGTGTGAGTGAACTGTAGTTGGGAAAGAAGAAGAAGCTGGGTGAACTCAAGCCATTGGAGTTGTTCTAAAGTGAGGCAGTCATGGGATTTATATGGTTGATTGCTGGCAAAACGAGCTGTGTTGTTATAAATTTGTTTCAGTTTGGTTGTCAAGGTAGATTGTAGAAATGTGAGTATTGGTGAGGCATATAAAAGACAGGGTAGGATGTCATAAGGCAAGGCTGTTTTTTGGAAGTTAAGCAGTAACCATAGCCTAGTCTATTAAATAAAAAGCTTAATGGGTTAAAGGCAAGATAAAACAGTAGTGGTGACAAAGAATGACCTTGGAATATCCCCTTTTGGATTTTTATCCATGTGATAATAATTTTCCTTTTGTCATAACTCAATTGTAAATGGTTTGCCACTGTTTCTTAGAAACATTCAAGGAAGAGTGCACCTTATACATCCGTAAATGTTCTATAATTTGTGAATGTTGGATTTTGTAATCTGTCCATGCCATACTTACTGTAGGTTCTGCCCCTTTAACAGCTGTCTATTATGGCTTTGTGTGGTCTTTTGTTTCATTTGATTTTCTCTTGAAGTATTTTTGTTTTGTTTTCATGATTGATTTTTTTTTTGTCTAAGTGATTAGAAACTCTGACTGCATCAGATCCAGAAAATAATGTATATATCGTCAGGAGGCAAGTTGTTAGTCTATAGTTCTTAAGATGGCTTGCAGGCTTACTGTTAAAGAGGAGAATGTTATTTTTCTCTTGTTAATCTGGTTGGTGTCTGTTTGGGATGTATATATAAATAATTTTTACTCAGGGCTAAATCTTTATGCAAAGATGGCACTCTTCCATATGGTAGGTGTTGTGTTGTTTGTCATTTGTAGATTAATGTATTACGGCAAATGCTAACTCTGTTCCTATATATGTTCTCTTTAATTAATTCTGACTTACACTCATGCGGAATTCTTATTCTAATGAGCCTACCCAGTTACCATAAAATGTAATCCATATATTTTTGTAAGTATACAGTTGTGTTACAGGTATGCACCATTGATCATACCCCACAGTCTCCAAATGATTGTGTGCACACATTGCTGTTGTTTGTTCCATTCCCCTTCATTTCATGTATCTGCTTTGCAAACTAAATTTTACCTTGTCACATGACCACTGATTTCTATGGACTCTGAGAGTCTGACTTCTGTCTCTTCTAAAAACTTCCTGTACATGCCAGCAAAAACTCAATGGGCAACAATGATTTCATTTGACTTATGCACCTTATGAAATGTGTAGTAAGCAGTAATACAAGTGTCTGTCTTTTTTAAGTCAGCATTCATGTTCCTAACCATTCCTAATCTGTTTAAAGATATGTATAGCTCAAGGGCTAGTTGTAAATGCTCTAATTTTACTTTTATAAGCTGATAAAAACTGAGTTGCTATCCTGAGCTGAATTGTGCACAAATTGCAATTGCTCTGAATAAAAAATCTTTGGGGTATTTCCTTTTAGGACTGGTATTGACTAGAGATATCCCATATTAGCGAGGATTAAAACTGGTCCAAGAAATGCATCTGAAAAAACAAATACCTCAGAATATTTGTTTTCTATTCCAGCCTCATATTCAAAGTTGAGAAGATATTGTGAGATATTACCTCTTTTTTGTCAAAAATATCAATACGTCTAAGAAAACTAAACCCATTTTAAGTATTGTTGGATCTCATACATAAAGTTTAAAGAAAAATGTACTGTATTCAGAAGAAAATAGGGAATATTTGTTTATTATTTGTACTGAGACTGCATGTCCATTTTCAGCGGAGGCCTGGAGAGAAAAGATGCCGTAATATAAACATTTTAATAGGGTACAAAAACAGAAGCATTTACACCTTGTTACACAGTACAAAAAGTGTTTTTAAATTTGCAAACTGGTACTTTTGTGATATGAGAAGTGGAAGATGCTACAGCGTTTGATTAGTCAGTATTAGTGTCTAAGAAGACAGGACTGGATGTGCAAAGTATTTTGATTTGGATGATGGTGACAGCAGAGAGTGGGTTAGATGATAGTAAGGGATTTACAGCAGGTAATGTATAGAGAGAATAACTAGAGGAGTAAAGAGTGACAGCACAGAGGTTATGTATAAGGAAAGGAAAAACAGGGGAGAGTCATGTTGGTATTACAGGGGAGAAAGAAAAAGTAGGTGAAGGAAAAGATAGATCTGAGCTTGTTGGTAAAGTATGAAAAATAAACAATTCTCATATCACAATTAAAGAACTATTTAACTTGTTAAATCACTCCATCCATCCATCCACCCACAACCCCTTTTTCCCATTTTTGCTCATGGGGTCAGGATGTCACTTCAACAGTGACAATCATCTAGAGTAAAAGTATAATTTAAAACTTAACCAGACATTAGAGTGCAACATTAAGGTTTAATTATTGAAAATGGAAAACTAGTCATCAAGTATGGAGCATTTTTCTGTGGCCATGGAATTAGCTCAGGACTGTATGAAGAGACTTTGCAAGAAATGTTATAAAATACGGTGCAAGTAATGCTACAAAATACAGTATAAAAAAATGTTACAAAATACGGTGTAAGTAATTGAGTGACTGAGTGAGCACATGAGTGAGTACATGTGTGTGTCTAGGGTTAGTTTCTTTGCCTTGTATCTAGTGAGTGCTAGGATAAGCTCTGGGCTAAATTGAATCAAGGCAATATTTAGAGTATGAATGCATACATGAATGAATTAATTAATAAAACAACAATTTCTACCAGAAAGAGAGATACACAGACATCCTTATAAAATAATATGTAACAACAGGGCCAGATCCAGCACTAGGTGACCTAGGCAGCTTCCTAGGATCTGCTGTTAGCTGGAGGGCCTGGCCACAGTAGCATTAAAAAAAGTTTTCCTGCACAAAATTACATTAAAAACATTTCCATGGTTTCCTTGATGTATCACACTGTGCTGCTGCTTTAAGCTTAATGCTGGTTCCTTGCCTTGACACATCATACTGCTTTGGTGCTTTAAGAATGTGGATATCATTAATCAGTAAGGTAGCATGCATAGATCTCTCTGATTAAGAACGTGGATACCTTCAACCAATAAACAAAAGCACAACAATCTCACTGTTCTAGTGCGAGGTTCAATTTCACAGCAAGTTGCAACATAGCATTAACAGAGAAGGTACAGCAATAGAAGCTATTTTTATTGTATAGCAGTGTAAGTAGGCTTTTCGTGGAGATGGAATTAACTAAGCAGGTAATTTTATTGTACAACAGTGTGTGTGAGTAGGATTTACATGGGGTGTACAACAGTGTGTGTGAGTAGGATTTACATGGGGTATACAGCACTAGAAGTGTGAGAGCAATGTTAACAGAGATTGAAATGTGAGACAACATTAATGGAGGCTGAAGTTTGTGTGTAAAATGTCTCAGAGAGGTATTTTTTTAAGTAACTTGTTCAGTCTCAAACCCTGTACCTTAACTACAGGAGCCAAGTACCTTAAGCCTCTATGTCAACTGCTAGACCTCCATTAACTTTTTCCTTTTGGTAAATTACTGAGGATTACAGGAATTCATTACAGTTTCACATTGTACATGTTGATGCAAAACTTGTTCAGATAACTTTTTAAGCAATTTAAAGTATTCTACTTTTATTTGTCTCCACTTTGCAGAACATCTCTGATTTTTGCCTCATATTTATTTTCTGTCCTTGAGTAAGCCACTTAACCAGCCAGTGCTTTGGGGCAATATGGAATTTGTGCTAGAGTTCTTAATGGTCTCCTGGATTTCATGCCTAGTCACTATGAACCTGGTATCCTTCTTTGCTACCCTTTCCCTATTGCATAGGTAGTACATTTGTAGGTAAAGCATTGAAATGCAAAGTTGTTTGCCAGGAGCAAGCTCTGCATTAGTAATGGTTCTCTCTAATGTGGAATTATTCAGATGACTTTTACTTCTGTAAAGATTGTGCATTTTGACTTAGCATATGTTATCAGTTTGCTAATATTTCTTATGCTGTCATAAATTCTCTTCTCTCTAAACTGTGCTCCATCTGACTAGATCTTATGGTATGATGCTAGTGATCTTTATACAGTATAATATAGTTCATCCAAAGTTGATAATACAGTAAATGTAATTTATTTCTTAATAACAATAAGAATTGTACACCATCAACAAAGGAACTACAGCTGCTGGGGGGGGGGGGTCTCTGTTGATGAAAGTACCTTATGCTCTTATCCTGTTATTTTTAAACAGTCTTTAATCTGTCTTTGCATGTGTGTGTGTGTGTGTGTGTGTGTGTGTGTGTGTGTGTGTGTGTGAATTAAGTAGGAATACTTTAGCTGCTCTGTGTTTGAGGCAAATTTGGGAGTTAGCACATTGGTTAAGGTATTTATCTTAGAGACATAAGGTATATGATTTGATTTTCACCTTTGGAAGAAAAGTTGCTAGGCTTAACATGGCCCACAAAGTCAGCTAACCTACTACTTATGAACCTAAATGTGCCTTTGGTCATTAATATTAATAAGTTTTGACACAGACATCTGAGAAGGATGCACTCAACAATGTAACTATAATTGGTGAGTTTGGGGAATGTCTGAAGATAAAAATGACTGGCCTTGGGTTGATAAAGTTAAAACATAAGTAGTCTGTCTTTGCAGGACTAATATGCATTTGTGTAAAGCAAATTGGAATAGTTTACTTTGGCCATTTTTATCATGATCAGACTTGTGATGTGTACACAGCTGATTAGTGGCCGTAATTGTTGAGCACAGATATTGGTAAATTATAATGACAGATGTTTGAGTGGCCTCTTATGATTGAAATGTTCTGAAATGGGTACTTTGTCATTATTGATTTATGTGTTTAGTTTCACTGCTTATTGGAAAATATGTTCAAAACTACAAATTTAAAATGTGCTATAGCACATGTCAATTGAGGAGGTGAATCAAAGAACATATGTCATTATGCACACTCCTAAAATGTATGCAAAGGCCCATGGTTTGAATACAGCTTGGGGACAAAGGTACCCTTAATCTGCCACTGGCCACATACATTTTCAATAATTGTGAGTTTTACTGCATTTTCAATATATGTGTGTTTCAATGGAAAAGAAGCTTATAATTGCTCATGTAAAGTCTGTTTTAATGTGCAACTGTTTTGTGGTGTTTAGCAAATGGCCATCAGTGTGTACTATAAAATTTTAAATAAAAGTTTTGAATTGTCTCTATAATCATTGTAAAAGTAAAGTAGAAAAAATATGCACACTGGTCATTTTGAACAGTGTTTATGGCAACTGCAGAGAGAGAGAGAGACCAGTAATGGGACATTGGAATGGCCGCCAGGGGGGAAGCCTGTTCCATTACCCTGCCTAGGTCCCCATTTGACAATGATTTGACTCTTTCTAACAAATTGAAATGATTTGCAAAATAAACAAATTATGGCTAAAGTATATGACAAGAAAGTTGGAACTTATCTGTAGCAGTGATGCAAATGTAAACATGCTATTTTCATTACACCAGACTATTTGGTCATATTGGTAAAGTCGGCAGAATGATAAATACAGTTCAAATGTAGCTAACTATTTAAACTGTACAGACATCAAGAGAGTTAAACAGTATGAAAGAAAATGTTGCATGCCATGTGCAGGGAGCCGAGAAGGGGGACCAGTGTGAAAGACAGTATTGGCTGCATATTCTGTTTGTAACAGTCACTTCAAAAGTATCTTCCATCATATGTACAGCAACCTGACTGCTGAGAAAGTATTACATGAAGGAAACATAGGATAAAGTGACATTGTGAGCAATAACAGAGAATATACAACATTGTGGAGAGATGTAAAAGTGCCAGAGATTTAAGAATTTGTGTCTGCTTTAAAAACATGCATAGGCCTCATGGTAGTTGTAACAAAATGAGATACTGCCAGATGAGCTAGCTGGAATTTTGTAAATAATTATACGTCATTTGTGAATATTAATATGATTTATATAGAAGTGTAACAAATAGAGACACTGCCAGCCCAGCTATCTGGAATTTTGTAAATAATGTCAGCATGATTCATATGCTTGTGTTACAAATGTATTAGAACTGTATACTATGTGTATATCAAACTGCTGGTACAGAAGTGTGTGTGAAAAGGGTTTGTACAGTACTGAGCTTAAACATGTATCCACAGTGTACCCTACTGGAAAAGAACTGAAATGCATATAAACTATTGCAACTGTGTGAATGTATATATTTTAAACAGTGGGAACTGGCACATAGAAGGTTAACTTGCAAAACTTCAGACAAACAGTTGAAATTAAGGGTCTATATTATATCCTCGAACGCTTAAAAAAGTGAACGCTGATTGATCGAACTTATTTTCGTGAAACTGCAAAATATCAAAGCAGCAGAAACTCGAATTTTTTCCTAGGGAAAGAATTTGGTTGTCCGTTTCTGTTGCTTCGGTATTTTCAGTATTATGGTGGAAAGTTACCGTTCGGATTCAGGTAAGTGTGCGATTGTGTGGATGTGAGTGTTAGGGTGATTTAGGTGAGTTAGGGTTAGGGCTCGGGTTAGGTGTGTGTGCGATTGAGTGGACATGAGGGTTAGGGCAGATTTAAGTGAGTTAGGGTTAGGGAGCGGGTGAGGTGAGTGTGCGATAGTGACGGACCTTAGGGTTAGGGTTTGGGTTAAGGTAAGTGGGTAGTTAGTGGTATGTGCATAGTTTAGTGTAGGGTTAGGTATCAGATTTTAGGTGTATGTGTGTGGATTTCTGTTTGTTTGGTGTGCTTGTGTTGTGTGTATGTGTTTTGGATCAGCGATTTTTTTCCCTGGGAAAAAAATCGCTGATCTGACAGTTTGAGATTGTAAGCTTTTGCTTAAATTAGGTCGATCAATCGGCATTCGCTTTTTTAAGCGTTTGATGATATAATATAGACCCGAAATTAACTTACTTTATAACTGCACCACAAAAGATGGTTCCAATGCAGCAAAGAGACAGGATGTCTAAAACTAGGTAGCCTTCTGCAATGCCTTGTATGTGTTTAATTGGTTTATGTCTTCCATCAGCTGCAAAGATCTAAGGGCTATGTAATTTTCACAGGGAGGTGCTAAATGCTGGCAGTTTCTAGCAATGGGGGTTTAGTTTGGGAACTGAAGTCAGAATGACAAGAAATTATGCCATTCTGCAAGTATAGCAGCAGTAATATTTGGGATATTAATTTAAGCACTCTCTGAAAGAGAGAGAGAGAGAGAGAGAGAGAGAGAGAGAGAGAGCATTTTGTATTTTGTATTTTGTCTTTGACCTGACAGCATCAGCTGGAAGACCCACTCACCACATCTGACTTGCCTGACTCTGTAAGTAAGTTAACTAGGGTACAGTAATTTCTCTTAGATACAGTTAGGAATATAGTGAAATATAGCTTAGATGTTTTCTTTATTTATTTGAGACTGTCTTGCAATGTTGTTTTAAATATTTTCTGTGATTTTGAACTCTGTAGTAATTGTGATTGTTTACTGAGTATTTTCTTGTTATTTTACTATTTATTATTAAATATATTTAAACCTTTCAATTGTGGCTGGTCTGTGTAGAGATATTTAATCTCTTAGAGCACTTGCATATCTATTTGGTGACACTTTACAGGCCACGCCTAATAGCATTGTTCTTGGTCAAACTACCATTTGGATTAATAGCAACATTACATAGTAAGATTGGGTACTCTTTGCTAAGGGCCTTAAAGTAGCTGATAAGTAGTGGCTGGTGGCAGTGAAACCTACCTTATAGTCTGGGCAGAAGGGGGCATAGCTAGTAAACCTGTGCCTGCCTTTCCCATGTGTGTGTATATGTGTGTGTATGTGTGTGTGTGTGTGTGTGTGTGTGTGTGTGTGTGTGTGTGTGTGTAAATTAAACCTCAAAGTGTGTGTATGTCAGCTACTTGGGCAGGGACACAAAGCACTGGTTGGACAGAGAAGGTACTTGGCTTGGCCACTCAGCTGAGATCTGAACCCTATAGCTGTCCCAGTGGGGAGTCTTATTGGGGATCTGGAAAAAAGGAGAAAACAGCCCCAGACTGACTGTGGCCTCTGTGTGCTCTTAAGGGAAGTTGCACTTTACTGTGTGTGTACTCATCCTCCCAGTGTGTACGTCCCCTACTGCTGCCAGTGGTGAGGATTGAGGCTCCTTGATTACTGGCTAGTGGTGGGGCATCACAGTAGTAACCTAACAGCTATATGTGCTGTAACAAACAGACATAAAATCCCACCCAGTCTGCCACCAATTAATATGTGATGGAATAGGGGCTGTGGTCTATAACTCCTACTCACTGTCATCAATATTTGATGTGCATCACACCATAAGTATGGTGTTTGACTCCTACCTTTGATCCCCATCAATACACAAAGGCATTTGTGCCAGCCTGATGGAATAGAGATGAGGCAGCCAGTGACACTCAAAAATAGATACGGGGTGCTGGTAGGGTTGGGAAGGAGGTGTAGGATAATATGGCTGATGGCCACCGCTGCTACCCTGGTAGAGGGATAGATTGATAGTGATGACTGAGTGACATCTGGTAGATGCCAAGAGTCTCACAGTTCATCCCAACAGGACTGGGGGAATGGCATTGACTTTAGGATATTATTGCAGTAGATGCTTTCCTGACTAACAATTCTGAACCATTACAATATTTATGAAAGCTTCTTGTTCCATTCAAGTATCTCTGCATTAAATTATTTTCTATTTGGGGTAAAACAGGAGATGCGTCACAATGATCTCTTCATGAGAAGTTGTAGGCCCTACAGATGAAGAGATAAATCTATGGCTCCATGTAAGGGGGGGGTTGGGGAATTTGGGTTTGGGTGTTAGTGGAAGTCAGTGAGAACAGCTGTAGATTAAGTGGGGATGGGGAAAAGAAAATTAAAAATAAATAAATAAGAAATAAAGTACAAGGCACAATTGACCTTAAATGCCTTTATTGTATACTGTAAGCATGCTGACTTGGTTAGTAGCCATCTGCTACCACATCCACTGATTGGGGTTATAATCACTGTCTTGCCAAAATTTCACCCATGTCAGACTGAACTCACTGTCTTTTAGTGAAATCTTATCAACAGTAATTGAAGTTGGCCATAATTATTTTGTGCTCTCAAATTGTCAAATTGTTCTTGCTGTCTCTCTCTCTCTCTCACTCTGTGTGTCGGACTCACAAAGGCACACACAAAGACACACACACACACACACACACACACACACACACACACACACACACACACACACACACACACACACGCACATGCACACGCACACGCACACACACACACAAAACAATGTATGGTGGAGGGGGGATGGGGATAGATAGTGATTCTCCCCCACCATCTCCTTCCATTAAATGTATACTACAAACAATAGGTCAAAACTAAAAAAGGAAAACCTCACTTGTTTATTTTTTAAGTAAGCTACCCTTTAAATATTCAAATGACAGCAATTAGTTTTGAGCAGTTACCCTGCTAAAGATGGAACACTACACAGTTTGGTACATATACCCTTAAGCTAATAAGGAAAACAATCATAAGCATTTAGAGTTAAATAACAAAATTCTTTAATTGAAATAAATAAGTTTAAGCATCTTTTTCCAATTTAATATGCAAACAGTAAAAGGCTTAAATAAGAAATTAAAAATAAAACATCAGAAAAAGAAAGATGATCAGAAAAAAATGTCTAATATCTGAAGTGGAAACGATCAACTTCTGCCTAAAGACATATTCTGCCTTTCGTATTTCTAGCTCTTTCTGGAATCTCTAAGTCCCTACAGACAATAAAGCTTGAGCTCAGTCTCCAAGGTTATCTCTGGCAAGCAAAGCAGTAACTCTGAGAGCCTCTGTACTTCTATTGTTTTTGAATTAACAGGCATTCTCTCTATTTGTAAGACCCTAAGTAGGTTTCCTTGTGGCTTTATGTGACTTTTAGAAGATCCCTTTCCTGATTTCGAAGTTACATAGTCTCTTGCAGTGGGAAGAAAATGCCAGCAAATTACCTTCCAGATAAGATATCATCATGTGAACTAGTCAGAATCTTAAAACAGCAGATTTTGCAATCATGCAAACACATGGTTAATTTAATCTTCAATCTGCAGTAATTTTTCCCAATGGCAAATGTAGCTATATGCCATCTTACATTTTTTACATAATATGGTAAGTAGAATTCAACTTTTCTGTGTTTATCTTAATTCAGCACTATTTTTGTGCAACTTCTTATGTATTTTTCTTTGAAAGGGCAATAATATTTTCCAAGATTATTGCAGTTCTTATCACACATCCCCCTACTGTTTGGATCAAGTGAGTTTTATTGAGAGAATCTCGTGAAATGAAGCTTTAGGTAAAAGATATATTTCATTCCATACTCAGACAGCATTTTACTTGGAAAAAGCCATTTTTGGTGGCAAAACACTTCAATAATTTTTCCACATGTCCATTTTCCCTGATAGATAATCCCTCCCTTTGACTTTTGAAATTCTAAATCTGTATGATTCTGTATTGGTTGGGTAGACCTTATCTCTATTTCCTGACTTAACTACCTTCTACACTGCTGTCCAGCTTTGCAGTACTCTTTTGCCTATGTTATAATGCCTGTTTAAGAAATTTGCATAAGCCCCCATAGGTAGAAATGTCTTATCATAGGCCCCCGGGACTACCAATTGCTTCCTCACTTCTCCCAATATTCCCTTTAAGAGTGCATTTTTATACAACAACTCCATTGTTTTTAATATACAGCCTCCCTCTGCCCATGAGAATTAGGTGTCACCTTTGCTATCTTCCTCATGGTTCTGGACATGGGGTCAGAGAAGTGTATCTGCATTAACTCTGACTTTGTAATATTCCCCAGTTTTCCCTTTAATGGCTGTTCAGTAGTTTTTAATAACTGTAACATAGACTCAGGCTCACTGCTATCAAATCTTTTTTCACCGAAAATGAATCCC
Source organism: Protopterus annectens (assembly GCF_019279795.1). Taxonomy (NCBI): domain Eukaryota; kingdom Metazoa; phylum Chordata; order Ceratodontiformes; family Protopteridae; genus Protopterus; species Protopterus annectens. The sequence goes on from NC_056737.1 coordinate 1,677,059,145, forward strand.
ACCAGCGGAAGTTCAAAACCTAATAACCAGACCAAATATGATATGATATGGAGGAAAAACACAGACAGAGAGATAAAAAGTGATAGTGCATAAACAACTTTAGATAAAAAATAGACACCACATTTGGTCTGATTATTCAATGGTCTACATAGTGTAGGACACCCTTTCTCAGTTCTTGAAGTTCAAAACATTCTGACAGCTGTGGCTCAGGTTTAGGCTGTTTGCTATCACCTGTGTACATAGTAGCCACACTACCAGCCTCTGTAGGAAGAGTGGACACTATTTGGATCTCACCTCTGCTACCTTTCTCATGTGATTGCATGTAACATCAAGTACATAGGGTACTGAGTTTGAGTTCTTATAGTCACTGCATTTTTGAAAATCTGCTGAAACATCATTGATCATTTACACTTGCTTGTCTTCCTGCCTCCCCCTTCCCAATCCAAATGAGCCCTGGACAATAGTACCTGAAAAATATGTCCTTCCTTTGGCCCTAACTAGAGTGGGCTGTCTGGGCAGGTATCATATCTCTCCTACACCTGCAGGCTTAACAGTAGTTATAGCTGATGCAGTATCCCTCATATCAATGGCTTCTCTAACCTCAACCAGGACAGTGTTCAGATCATGGCAACAATCTGGAACAGCTGCAGTTTCAAGGCAACCTAGTACTACTATGGTGCTCCAGTTATTAATTCTCTTAAGAATATTTTTTATTCTCCGAACTGTAACTGCAGACATTTAGACCAGGCACACTCCATTAGAAACATTTTTAATGTAAAAATATGTTGTGTACTAGAACCAATGTTTTTTTTCTTTTTGTTGTGCAACCTGCTTTAAGCATTTTATACTGCCCATATAGATTGTGTTATACCCACGTGCGTCATTGCTTACTTCCTTCTTATGCAGATGTGTCCTGCTGCTTAGATCATCCTTTTCCCCATTGCCCTAACAGTGTCGCACTCTTAATTTGCTAACCAGATTCTCATATCCTCAGGCAAAGTACTTATTGCTTCCTTGCTTATCATAATGTCTCCTATTCATTCCAAAGGCAGTGACTTGCCATTCACTCAATTGCCTTTGAAAGTAAGTGCTTATTTCTGCAATATAATCATTCACCTGTCATCTGACTTTCTTCTGTGCTCTCTGAGATTTTGCTGTATGCTTCAGGAGTCAGTTTATAGCATTCAGATAACCGACATTTCTCATAATTGAAATGATCCACGTCTGACATTTTGGACATATCCTTACTCAGTAGCAGAGACGTTTAAAAAAATGTCACCATTGTCTTTGGTCTGTTTATTGTAGATTACAGACCCTTTCAAATGCTTGAAGGAAACTATTGAAGTCAACCCCAATTATAATGAGGAAACAATTTGATATGGATCTTAGCATCTAGGATTCAACTTTCCCTCTCTGTTACCGGAATATCTTTGATGACGGGTCAGTATCTCCCTCTCATGTTGGCACTGCTGTTATTTTTCTTTTTTCTCCTTCTCCATTCTGCTGATTTGGCTTCTGTTTGCTCTTACTCTTTTTCATTCTCTGCTGTCACACACTTTATACCTGAAGCTGCTACTAACACTGCTTTCAAATTTTATAGCACAAATTCTGATGATGTCCATTTGCTAAACAAGACAGCTACACATTGGAAACAGGCTTAACATGAGCAACAGTAAACTTCTCTTCTCTTAAAACTCAGCATTGGCTGAAAATGCACATAAACTCAACATTCTTTGAAAATGTAGAGAAACTCAATAGTCCTTGAAAAAGCACTGGGACTCAACATTCTTTGAAAATGCAGAAACTCTGTATTCTTTGAACATGTACAGAAACTCAACAGTCCTTGAAAATGTGCTGCGACTCAATATTCTTTGCAAATGTACAGAAACTCAACATTCTTTGAAAATGCAAAAACTCAATATGCTTTGAAAATGCAGAAACTTAATATCCTTTGAACATGTATAGAAAAAACTCAACAGTCCTTGAAACTCAGCACACATTGATGACAGTTTACTAATTGCTTTAAAGGATGTGGGCTCTAGTCTCCTGTAATCAAAGTACAGGGTTTGAGTCTGAATAAGTTAGCCAGCCTACCATCCCTAACTGGTAGGGTTGCCACCTTTTCAAATGGCCAAAGTGGGACATTTTCGGGACACACACATCAGATTTTACAGGCCGACACATACCCACAGTCAGTAAAAAGGATAATACTTTACTTTTTTGCCTAAATGAAAGCTTATTCTTGTAGCAGTTTAGTTGCTTATTCTGTTTCTTGTAACATTTAGGTATTTTACATACAGAAATAACTATTTTATGCAACTATTACATGAAATATGGGACATAATTATGTCCTACAATCTCAGGACATTTGCCATTTTTAATATTTTTGGTCAGGACACAACTGCCCAAAGAGGGACTGTCCCTCGCAAAGTGGGACAGGTGGTAACCCTACTAACTGGGGTATTTCAAACACACACACACACACACACACACACACACACACACACACACACACACACACACACACACACACCTATACTTCTAAACTGTGTGTTTGCTTCTCATTCTAGACCGTAAACAAGTTCTCCATATCAACTGCCTCTAAAACTCCTGCACTTTGCTGCAATGTACTGTGCGTGCTTTTGATGCTAGTAAGTGTGTCCTTAAAGAAGAAACACCACTCACTGTTAACTGAAAATCAGACCAGCATTAAAAATTAAAGAAATGACCACCACAAGACCACAGGAACTACTAGAGCACTTTATTAAGATAAAAACCAATTGAGCACTTTTGTCCCAAAAGCCAGGGACTTCTTCGGAACTTTAAAAAAATTTAAGACACATAGCATTTAATCAAATAACAATGGGTCAAGCCTAACCCATCATCTAATTACAGTATGTGAAAAGTTTTTTTTAATTCTTAAAGGCATATCCATACATATAACATAAAAAAACTTATAAAATATTTAATAATGACATAAACATTCCTGTATTCAACAAATGCACAACACAAACAATCACCAATTAAATGCATAATAAAAGAAAGTTTATGTATGTTATAACTTGTATGATTTTAATTTTAAAACACTAGTAAGATATGCATGAATAAATGGCCTTTTAACTGGCAGGAAATAGACAGTAGTATCTATATACATACTCCCTAAAACTGAAATAAAGATGCATAAAGGGATTTTAGCAGAGTTTTCTAGATCCAGGAGGGTATTAGTTTGGTGATAGGGGACTGGAATATAACCACAGGAAGATAACAGGTCGATAAGGTGCTGAGTAGTAGGAAAGTAACTAAAGAAGGCAGATACTTAAGGATCTACATAAAACATATGGGATGGGTGGATATCTGGAAGATGAGAGACATTAAGGTAACAGGAAGGCTGCACTTTTTTACACACACACATATATATATATATATATATATATATATATATATATATATATATATATATATATATACACATAACTGGGCCAGACTAGATAGCTGCTGTGTAAAACTAGAGTAAACCCAGATAGTAGAAGGCACTATAGTAGAACCAATAACAAAATTAAATCACGTGATGATAGCGATACAGCTGAGAGAAGAGGAAAGTAGATGACCTGAAGCCTACTGGAGAGTCCCAACGTACTTTTCAGAGAGGGAAGAAGAAAAGGTTAGAATAATAAAAATGGTGGAGGAAGAACTGCAAAAACACATGGGGAGGAGGGAAAGAAAGTGGAATGAGACAAAAAGGGGGGATAAAGGAAAGAGTGAAGAACTGATAGGGAGAGGAAGAAAAGAAGAGAAAAGCAATAAGAAAAGGAATAAAAAGGAGGATGTGGAAACAGGAAGGCAGTTAATGCAATTTGTACAAAAATGGGAAGACAAAATAATTTAGAATAAGAAGATAGTTGTAGAAAAGTTATATTTCAGTGACTTCCCAGGTGCCATGAAGGCACTGGCCTCAAGGTTAAGACAGCAGAAAGTAGAGAGGGAATTTTTAAGATAGGATATAATATAGAATAGAGTGGAAGGAATCTTGCAAAGTTTTAAAGAATAATATCAGAAATTATACAGTATAGAGAGGAAGGGGGCAGGACACAGGAGAGCCACAGGACTGGCTGTGGCCAATACTTAAGAAAGTAGATGAAGAAGAAAGTAAGAAACTGACTGCCCCAATAGGTAAAGAGGAGATATAAAGGGCCTAGAGTACAATGGCCAGAGAGAAATCCCAGGGATCAGACTATTGCAGAGGTATGAGAATTGGGTCTATATCAGAACATCGAAGTTTTAAAACTTCGAATGTTCTAATATCAACCCATTTTAATCGAACGCTAAAAATAGCAAAGCTGCAGAACACCGAATTCTTTCCTAGGGAAAGAATTTGGTTGGCTGGTTCTGTGGCTTTGCTATTTTCAGCACTGTAGTGGAGATTTACGGGTCGGGTTCAGGTAAGTGTGCGATTGTGTGGTTGTTAGGATTAGGGCATGGGTTAGGTGAGTTAGGGTTAGGGAGCGGGTTAGGTAAGTTAGGGTTAGGGTGCGGGTTAGGTGAATTAGGTTTAGGGGCGGGTTAAGTGAGTTAGGGTTAGGGCGCGGGTTAGGTGAGTGTGCGATAGTGACGGACCTTAGGGTTAGAGTTTGGGTTAAGGTAAGTGGATAGACAGTAGTGTATGTATAGTTTAGTGTAGGGTTAGTTGTAGGATTATAAGTGTATGTGTGTGTATTGATGTTTTTTAGGTGTGCTTGTGTTGTGTGTATGTGTTTCGGAATAGCGAATTTTTTCCCAAGGAAAAAATTTGCTGTTCTGAATGTTCGATATTATGTGGTTAAATATTTTAGATTCAATGAAATAGCGTTCGCTATTTTCATCTTTCAATAATGTGATATAAACACTGAGAATTAAAGAAGTGGAAAACAGTAGAGAGATGGGTAAAGCTCTTCAATCAAGTAATGGATTGGTCACCTCCACCAAGTTCATGGAAAGAGGCAATGATATCAGAGCTATATAAAGAAGGTAAAGACCCCATGGTTTCAGCCTCAAGCCAACCAATATCCAGTATCCATACTGAATCATGAATCTAAGTGTTTCATATTAGTATTATCTGACAGAGTAGGAATTTTTTTCTGAAGATCATACACAATGATCATACAGGATTTGTGAGGGGGAGGTAGGCAGCAGATAATCTTATCAAAGTCATGTTGACAATGCAGAAGCCACAAAATAGAGGGCAAGAGATAACGCTAGAGTCACTGGATGCAGAAATGTTCTTTCACAGAGTAGTATTGGGACTACATGTTTGAAGTAATGGAGAAGTAGAGGTTTTCAGATAAATGGACACGA
>NC_056737.1:1677076975-1677141975 GCF_019279795.1 Protopterus annectens
TTTAAAAGCCTAGCCGGAATGTGTTGGCTTTCGCCACCCCTTTAGATTAGTTCCCTGTGCCTCTGTCCATCAGAGCCATTGAAGTGATCCCTGGGATAAACTTTCTGTTTCCCATCCACTGGTCAAGGTTTCTCTTGAAGAGGGTTAGCGAGGAGCTCTGTCTAATGTAGATTGGAATCTTGTTCCAGAGCATGGGCAGTCTCTGGGACAGGAATCTATCCCTCCAGCACGTCCTATTTATTGTTGTGGTGAGGTTTAGATCCCTGGAGCGTGTGGCTCGAGAGGATATGGTTTTCTTTAGGTGGGGCATGTCCATCAATTCTGGGTTGGATATGGCCTTGTATGTCAGGCAGAAATAACCTCTGAGTAGGCGGTATGCAACCGAGTACAGCTGGAGTTTCTTCAGTCGAGCTGCATAAGGCATCTGCTTGAGACCAGTGATCCTCTTGGTGAGGAACTTGTGTGGTCTTTCCAGCTGTTGCAGGTGTCTTGTAAGGTACATCTCAAATGGGGCATTGTACTCTATGATGGGTCTGATGAGTGATGCGTAGAGGGGCCCAATGACCTCTTTCGATCTGGATGCAAACCCTTTTGTGATTAGGTGGGCCACATAGAAGGATTTTAAAACCACTTTGGCAATGTGATTATCAAAGGAGAGGTTACTATCTACTTGGGTCCCGAGATCCCTTATTACATCTTCCGTATTTAGGGGGCTACCACCTATGTGGTCATTTGTGGGTACTTTTTTTCCAAAGGGGATGACTATGCACTTTTTGGCATTTAGCTTGAGACCATGGTTTTGACACCAGGTATCTGTCTCAGTGAGACCCTTTTGGAGGATGTCTGTGTCAGCCGGAGAGTCAATTATAGCCCCTAGTTTGCAGTTGTCTGCAAACTTGGTGAGCCATAGTCCTTCTGTGCTTGCCTGTACCTCTGAGAAGTATATGCCGAACAGGAGGGGTCCTAGGACTGAGCCCTGGGGAATGCCACTTGTAACCAGTTTAGAGTCAGACCTAGCTCCTACAACTCTTACCATGTGGGTTCTGTCTGTGAGCCAGTTGACAACCCATCTCGTGACATAGGGGTTTATGTTCAGGCTGGTGAACTTGTCTATAATACCTGAGTGAGGAATGGTGTCGAAGGCCTTTGCAAGGTCTAGGTAGGCTGTGTGGACCACCTTTCCCTTGTCTATAGCCTTGGTAACTGTCTCAAAGAAGTTCACCAGGTTTAGGAGGCATGATCTGCCCTTAACAAAGCCGAACTGGGTAGGGTCCAGTGTTTGGAGGTTCCCAATGTCTCTGTTAATGAGATCCACGATGATGCGCTCCATAGCTTTACAGACCAAGCTAATCAGGCTTATAGTGAGATAGTTCCTGGGGTCTGTTGTGGCTCCACCTTTGTGGAGCGGAATAACCATTGCTGTGCACCACTCTGTGGGCACGTAGCCTGTGGAGAGGCTGAGTTTAAACAGTGTATTTAGGTGAGGGGTTAGTTCATCTTTGAGCTTGTGTAGGATGCAGCCTGGGACACCGTCCAGTCCCATTGATGCTGTGTTTTTGACTCTGGATAGGGCTGTTTTAACCTGAGTGTCTGTGATTTCAGGGGCACTACTTTCTTCTGGTATAGTTATGGGCCCTTTTGGGGGTGAAGTTTGTACTGAACCTGTCTGCCAGGATGTTGGCTATATCAGTCAGTTCAGTGTATTTTGTGCCATTCTGCACTAACTCCAAGCAGATCTGAGAATTGCCACTTAGATTCTTGACAAAGCTAAAGAATGCCTTGTGGTTATCTTTGGAGTCCATGGCAATTTTTCTTTCGAAGCTAGCCTTGGATGATTTTATGAGGGAACGTAGTTTCTTGCTGATACTGATCAGGGATGTCTTCCCTTCTTGGGATTTTACTCTTTTCTGTACTAGTTTCCTCCTTCTATTATATAGCTTGTTTATGGCAGGGGTCCACCTTTTGTTTTAGGCTGGCAATACATGTTCATGTTGAGGTTATCCAGTCACTTGTACAGCCTGGGATTTGCTTTCTAAAAATCTCTGACACTAATATAGTAACTTAGTAATTAATGATCAATTGATTTAGACATGGGGCATGTCCAGAATGTGTACTAAGATTAAGCGTGGGAGCATGGGCAGCCTTCATGCTTAGCCTGAGAATGATATTCTCATTGTTGACTTTGTAAGGCAGTCTGGGAAGCATCATGAAGAAATAGTAGGGCTTTTCATGAAGCTGTGCAGTTCCCACTTCTCATAGCCATAACATGTCTAACTGATGAGTGATATATTTTTGTTCAGCTTTCTGATAATAGTTTGCTAAAAAAGTATTAAAGGAGATCATATATGTAAGACATGTGACACCTTTAGAGTATGAAATACATTGTAGTAAACATCTGGTTGAAGTTCTTTATTGGACAGTGATAGACTGCATTCACCAACTATAAATACTTCCAGAAGCCTGGCTTTGGAGTCAGAGGGATGGAGTAGGAGCCAATCAGGAAGGAGAATAGAAAAAAATGAAGGACCATGGCCTGCTCACCACTCCTTGGGGGTAGGAAGAGTTGCTTCTACTCAATAATATGCTAGTTATGTGTAATTTCCCTTGTGGAGATCTGGGAAAGCATATCCCATGTTTTGGGGTTGGTGGGCAGGGTTACTTTAAGATAAAATCCTTTGTCGAAAGTGAGGGAAAATCCTTCCCAGATAGCCTATTGCACACTCACTTTCCTTATACACATGAGTCCACACAAGGATGTTAGGGCAAAAAAAAATCCCTCAAAACAACATGTCCTGCATGGACTGACTCAAAGCCATATAAATAAGCCCTGAGAGCTGCCTAAATTATGTCATCTTCTTCTCCCCTCTAATTGTCTGGGGATGGCCTGATTCATAGGTGTTTACTAGACTAGTGACCACTGCGGCATTTTTAAACTTAACCATGCATTTCAAATCTCTGACAAGTTCTAGTATCCTTGGTAAGTGTAAGCAGGGAATTAGGAGATGAAACATGTACAAGCAGGGGCCTAGGACACAAACCATTTACAGGTTGCCTTTGTTCATTAGAGACATAAGGTGCTAAACCAGGGATAAATTTCTTGTAACTTGAATTGGGTTAGTAGGAACTCTGCTTCACATGGATGAGAAGCTTGTTCCAGAGAAGGGGTAGTCTCTGGGATATGTAAATGTCTCTCCAGCAGGACCCATTTATATTAAAAGCAAGGTTTAAGTCTTTAGAATGGATAATTCTGGTGCTGTTTGTTTTGTGGATAAGCAGGGGGTCCATCAGAGTGGGGTCTGACAATGCCCTATATGCCACACATAGATTCTCCCCCACAACAGCCTGCAAGAAACAGAATACAGATTTAGGGCCTTGAGGTATTCTGCACAGGACGTGTTTTTTATGCCCTGTATTCTTTTAGTAAGGAAACTTCTGTGAATGTTCCAGTGTTTGGATGTGTCTGGTTAAGTATATATCAAAGAGGGCATTGTACTCAGTGACAGGTTTGATGAATGATGAATACAATGGGACAGTGACATCCTTGGACCTAGAAGCCACACCTTTATTTATAAAATGTACAGCGCAGAATGATTTCCTCACTACCATAGAAGCATGATGGTCAAAGACTAGATTACTGTGTACGTATGTCCCCAAGTCTCTAACTACTGGGTGATCTCTTAGGGGTGTGTTGTCAATATGATAGTTAACTTTGGTAGCTGACTTGCCATAGAATTCTATTATGAATTTCTTGGCATTTAGTTTTAGTCCATGGCTCTGACACCAGTTATTTGCCTGTGTCAGACCTCCTTGGAGAACATTAGAGTTGGTGGGAGAGTCTATGGCTGCTCCTAATTTTCAGTCATCTGCAAATTTGGCCAGACAGAGTCCCTTGACATTGGCCTTGACTGCAATGAAGTAGATTCCAAAAAGGAGTGGTCTTAGGACTGATCCCTGAGAGAATCTGCTTGTGACTGGTGTCTCTGAATAGATGGACTCCCTAATTCTAACTTCCTGGGCCCAGTCTGTGAGCCAGACGGCTATCCACTGGGTGACACAATGGATTATACCTAATCTGTTGAGTTTGTCAACAATTTCCGAGTGGAGTATTGAGTCAAATGCCTTGCCAGGTAAAGGTAGGCACTGTGAATGATTTGACCTTCCATTGCTTTGGTAAACTTCTCAAAGAAGTTCATCAGGTTGAGTGGCATGACCTGTCCTTGATGAAACCAAACTGGGTTGGGTTCATGATGATGATCTGCAGGCAGCTGAGGAAAAAAAATTATAAGTGGCTCAAGATCTCCAGAAATCCGTGAAAGGAAGCAGAAATTCATACTAATGTGGCTAGTCTATTCTTCCTTCTGTAAGATGCACCAGATCATCTACCTGAATTTATAGATTTGGTTCAACTACATATAATGAATTCTGTGGCAAAACTGATATGTTGCCAATCCCTTCTTTTTATAGATAGATAGCTTTAAGAGATGAGTTTTTTGGCTAAATGCATATAAATTAAATTTTATTGACAAAAAGGAAAAAAAAATAACAATTATTTTTAAACAATCCTCTTAAAACTTTTAGTAGCTTCCTGAAAGTCTACAATAAAAACACATATAGCTTACTGATTATGGTTGAAGAAGAGCCTAATGGATTTGATATTAAACAATCTATGTAATCTGATAGACAATCTTAAAAGTCAAATATGTTTCATTGCAGATAGTTTGTGAAGGTTCATGAAAGCTTGTGACACAATATAATAACTGTTATTAGGGAAACATATGGTAATGTAGTGGCTCATTTAATGCAGATAGAATATTTACTTTAGAACTACCTTCATAATCTACTGATAAGGAACAAATTAACTTATTTTTCTGCAAAGGTGGACCTCGCACAGTCAACTTGAAATTGTTGAAGCAATTTGGTCTTTACCTAACAACAATGCTTCAGAAATTGCTAAGTTTCCTACAGAATGTTATAAGGCTTTAGATTCATTTACTGACCCAGTTATTTTGGCCTTTTCTTTATGCATAATTCATAGTAAGGCTACTTCCTCATATTTGCTCTTAGCTAAGCCTGTTCTGATTATAACATCAAATATCGATGTAGATGACCAGGAAACATTTTCCCAATAACTTGTGTAGAAAATATTAGAATTAATGTTAGATGGATATATACTAATATAATACTTGTTAAGTCTAACAGAACGTCATCTTGTCAACATAGTCTATTAAAGGAGAATAACCCCCATAATAGTAAACAGATTGCAGAAGATGTAAATATTAATCAGGTGATACTGCCTAAGCATTTGATACATTAAAAAGGAAATTTCAGATTTAGAGTTGTAGAATGATGCAGTTATCCTTATCAGGTTATTAATGAAATAAAAGGATCAGTGGACTAACTGATAAGAAATAATCAGGAGAAGGCAAAGTAAGGACTACTGACTCAAGCATTTACAAAATTGTTTATTTCTTTCTTGGAGAGAATAAATGTTATTAGTATCGCCTTATTGTATTTTCTTTCAAAATGCATTTATTTATTTATTTTTTTACCAGGATAGGACACTGATCACAATAGACTAGTTATAGACATACCCCATAAATGTGATTCTGCCCCAACTAAATTATGGTATAAAATAGAATATTTTTGTATATCTTTCCATGGAGAGGAGGTTCTCCCATAGTAGCTAGGAGTATGTTAATTTAACGTAAAAAGTTTTGGAGAACTAGTATAACTTGCAATTTAATTGTTCCACAGATGAATATGAACTATTTCAAACCAGTTTAAATAAAGATTATTCCTCTTCTGTTACTTAGAACATAATTAGAAATGAGGCTAAAGGATTATGTTTTTCTTTGGTTTGTGATTAGTTTTGATTATGGCTTTAAATAAGTTTCATATTTCATTGCCTCTTATAGGTTCATAAGTATGCACTAGGCTATTGGCCCAAGGGCCTACGTAAGCTTAGCCAACAAGGTTCCCTGGCTTACACCACCCAAGAAAGTTATTTTCCTGTGCCACTGTCGAGCAGTGACACAGAAGTGATCCCCGGGGTGTATTTCCTATTTCCCATCCACTCATCAAGATGTTTTCTTGAAGAGTGCTAATGAAGAACTTTGCTTGACATATATGGGTAGCCTGTTCCAGAGTATGGGTTGAAAATTTAGAAAAAAGTTACATAAAAGTCTTCCAGTGCACTTTTTGCAGAAATGTACACATTTAAAGAATTTAAACCAGAGATGGTAATATCACCTAGGATAGACATGGGAGATAGCATTGTCAAAACATATTATTGACTGTTAAGAGGCTTATTTGATCAACAAAGTGAAAAACAGAAAAACATTTTAAAAAATGTAAGAAGCCCAACCATACAGTAGTAAAAAGCCAGAAATAAGGTTATATTAATTTTCTCTAAACAAATAGTAAAGAAATTTGGACCACCAAAAATTTTTTAATGGAATCAGATTTAACTTAACCTTTAGATATTAACTACTTGCCTGCAAACTTTAGTAAAGAATTTATAGCCAGAACCAGAGAAGGAGCTATACAGGTGAATACCTATTATAGTTAACATGTCTCATGATTTTTTAAATGACCCACAAGGGCAGCTAGCCTGGGGCTTAACTATGAACCTGTTTAAGCTAGAAATGTTACAATTGTGTAAGAATTATGTTTGCTGTTCATTATTCTTAGTGCTGAAGTAGCCTGTGGGTCGAATCCTGCCAAAGAGAGAGCACCTAACCTAACCCCCTCCCTCACAGTCATTATGGTTGCTCATAGGCTAATCCCTTTGGGGGAACTATAAAAGCAGTAAAATCTTCAGCACTTTCTTGACTCCTCATGCAGATGCATCTCTGAGGCTTTTCTGGAGCAGCAGTCAGCCAAGGTTTCTTGTCAGACAGATAAAAGCCATTTTGGTGACCTCTTTCACGCACAAGTAATATTGTATTACATTTTTAATGTTTCTGATGTTTTTGATGTGAATTGAGATATATCACTTTAAGAATATTGGCTTTTCAGACACGTCAGTAGATGTGCCTTGACTACCATTATTCTCTCTCGAAGAATTGCTTTCTAGCCACAGACTACTGTTTTGTGTCCTAGGGCTTATTTTGTATTTATTTAAGCTTGTTTTATTAGTTTAGACAGTCAAAACCTTATTTTCAAAGTGAAAATTATACCTTTTGTGAAGCTTGTGTTTACATAGTATTTACTTGTTTTTTTATGTGGATTTACAGGGCAGACAATTTCTGAAAATGTGTTTCTAAACTAACAGGGGAATTTTGTATGCTGCTTGTGTAACATTGTTTTGGGTATTTTTGTTTTGAATGGTTCCTTTGCCATTTGTGCTTACTAGTGATGTCTTACCTTCTGAATGACTTGCAGAGACGTATCTTACTGGCAATCAGGCTTCTTCCCCTGCTACAGCATGGATACTTACCCTGATCCTGATTTTTCTTCCCAAATGTACCTAAAAAGAAAAAAGTAGGTAAAGCAGGAGTCTTTGCCTTCAGTGTGGGCTTATTCAATGCCTCAGCTGATGGGGGAGTGACTATGCAGTGGCCATTGATGGTTCCTTAGACCTCTATTCCATTTCCTCAAATCTGTCTGGTGTAACCTTGCTGGCTACCATGGACTGGAGAGCGACACATCCCCTGATGCTGTTTCATTGTCCACTTTGGACATGGGAGAACCATCCATCTTGGGTACAGGTGATACTTCAATGGTGTCTTCTCAGGGTGCCAGAGGAAAGAGATCTCTTGCTTGAGATGATGTACTCTCCCAGAGGAATTCTCCCCTTAGGGAAGTTCTTAAGAAAAAAGTAACAAAAAAAAGATCACATAGAAAATAGGGACATGGTTTCTGCGGCTAAAATGATGCTTTTACCCTGGCCAAATTAATTATGTTATTGCCTTGGCCAGGAGCTTATTGCAGTCAGTCAATTATGGGTGCCAAATGCCTCCTACTAAAACTTGTGTTCCTTCTTATAGGGAAGAGAAGGTTTTGTTTTGTATGTTGATAAAGACAAGGTTATGCCCCTTGAGGGTGCTATAGCCCAAGACTCTGTGGATAGTGATTCTGAAATTGTTCATATGAAAGGTTTCTCTTTTGCTGAGACCATTTCCAAACTAAAGGATGAATTTTTGTGGAACAGATAGATGTTCCTCCTGAGACGGGCAGATATTACGACTTCCTCGAACAGGAACCCCCTAATTCTAAACCCATTCCTCCTATTCCTCCAGCTTTGGAGGATACCTTTAAGGCTGCCTGTAATGCTACTGATTCTCTCCCATCAGTTCTTAAGAAAGCAGATAAATTGTATAAAGTTTCTCAAGTTTACAAATAGCTGTATTCTCATCTTAGAGCAAATCCAGCAGCAATAACAGCTATGACTCCTGAAGCAAGAAAACTCCTTTCTACCTCCAGCAAAGTTCCTGGGGATAAGGAGGGTATGTGGTTGGACAGGCAGGGTAAGAGACTTTTTTCTTCTACTCCAGCCTTCAGAATCCTTAATTACCATGGCTATATGTGAAGGTTTATTTTAAAATGTGCCAAAAGCTTAGGAGAGATTTTTGCTACTCTGACTGCAGAAGGTAGGTCTTATGTGAATCAGATTGTGTCTAACCTGTCTCAAGTTTCCAAACATCCTTTAAGATGTTTGTATGGTTGTGCTTATACTGTTTCCAGAGGTTTGGATTCAGCTACTGTTTTAAGATTTGTTTGGGTGTGTAAACAAAATATTTCACATTAGTTAAAGTCAGAAATATTGAGTCCCCTCTAGATACAGAGGTTTTATTATGACCAGCTGGTACATAGGTCCTCAAACATTGGGATGAGAGGGGTAAATTAATGCAAGGATCCTAGCATTTTTCAGGCCTTCAGGTTCTTCTCTTCAAAACCCCTATCTTTTAGGGCAAAACAAACAAAGAGAATATTCTTATTGCAGGCAGGCCCCCAAGAAGAACTAGCAAGAGGGAGCCAATCCCAAACCCCCCAAAACAAGCAGTTTTTCCCAAAAAGGTTCAATCATCACTTTCTGTATTACTATGCCATGGACCTTGGTCACCTTCCCTCCTCCCTTTTCTTCTGTTTCTATTTTCATTTCACAGAATCTTACCATCAGCATCCCAACCTAGGGTCAGATAATTTCAGACAAATGGGTTTTGAAGGTGATCCAAGAGGGTTACTGATGGCAATGGATAGAATCCCCTCCTCTTTCAGGTGATTCCTCCTCATCCCTCCAAACAGAATTGTTTCTTCAGATGCTCCAACATATGTAAAGTCAGAAGTCATAGAAAAAATTCCTGCTGAAAACACAGGAAGGGACTTTTATTCCATAATGATTCAGGTCCCAGAGAAGGAACAGAGGCAAATTTTGGATCTGTCCTTTCTCAGTCTATTTGTAAAAGCTCCAAAATGCAGAATGTTATCTCTTAAATTGTAATAGTTCTTCTCCCAGACCACTATGTCATGGTAACTTTAGACCATGAAGATGCTTTGCATCACATATCTATTGCACAATATTTCAGGAGATACCCAAGATTTTAGGTATCTGATCACATTATGAATTGTCTACATTACCCTTTGGGCTGTCTACTGCACCAAGAGTGTTTACAAATCTCTAGACTCAGTGGCGGCCCATTGCAGACTGCAAGGTAACCACATTTTTCCCTTATTTAGACAACTTCCTTATCTGTGCAGAATCTTTATCCAGACACCAGGAATCCTTAACAAAGGTTACTTCTCTTCTCACTCATCTGGGATTTCAGATAAACCTGCAAAAACCTTCTCCGACTCCATCACACAGGGCTGTATTTCTTGCATACTTTGCAGACACTCTCATGCAAAAAGCCTTTTTACCTCAGGATAAGGTGGGTTGATGTTGACAAGTATTCCTGAACTTTTCTCTTCCATCCCAAGCTTTACACAGAGAATTCTTCAGGATTCTAGATCTTATGACTTTTATGATCCACTTGGTGCCACTTGCCAGACTGCACATGAGCAAAAATTCAGTGGTATCTCAAAACCATGTGGGCCCAGCATATTCATTTCCTGGAGTTTCAAATTCTAGTGCT
The DNA here is from genome assembly GCF_019279795.1 of Protopterus annectens. NCBI lineage: Eukaryota > Metazoa > Chordata > Ceratodontiformes > Protopteridae > Protopterus > Protopterus annectens. The sequence goes on from NC_056737.1 coordinate 1,677,087,049, forward strand.
GATTTTTTTTAAAACTAGAACTGCAGTGGTGGAGTGATCAGATGCTCTCAGTCCAAGGTTCCCTATTTCTCTTCCTATCCCAAACAATCTGTCCTCGTGGACTCCTCTGATTTTGCTTGGGGAATGGTTTCTATGGTTGTAAAAGTGCAAGGTCTGTGGGACATTTGGGACAGGAAAACATATTAAATGTCATAGAAGAACTCTCTGCAAGTCATGCCATAAAGACTTTACATCATGTTTTGGAATCAGATCCTCTTCACTTAATTACAGGAAACACCCCAGTGATGTGGTACTTAAACAAACAAAGAGGTACCAGATCATACCCTCCATGCCAGCTGGCAATGATAGTTTGGGAGTTAGCTCGTCAGCACTTTCTAACTTTTCAGGTATCTTACATACTGTCAGAGCAAATCATTGTGACAGACAAACTCAGCAGATCTTGGACAGACCCTCACGAGTGGAAGCTCAATACAGAGGTATTCCAGGAATTAATCTAGATGTGGGGAACATATCAACTAGATCTGTTTGCCTCCTTTCAAAACAGACAACTAGACAAATTCTGTGCCAGAAATCCTTGCCACCAAACCTGGAGAACAGATACTCTTTCATTACCCTGGTTGGGGATGTTCCTATATGTTTTTCCTTCTCTTCCAGTGATCTTCAATGTGCTTCTGACATTTCAGAAAGATTTACTGAAAAATCATTGTGCTGACTCCCTTTTGGCCCAGGCAAAATTGGTTCCCATTTTTATGGAATTGGCCAAGTGCAATTATCACAAGCTTCTTCATAGACTGGATCTACTCACACAGGTCAAGGGGATTTGATAAATCCCAGCATAAAACAACTTCAGCTAACTGCCTGGATGGTTCAGTTTTGATATCTTCCTTTTTTATGAGGATGCGCAGCAGGTCCTAAAGGAGGCAAGAAAGTCTGCTACTAGAAAGTCATATATTGGCAAATGGAAAAGATTTTCTACTTGATGCTTAGTAATAACCAGGATACTGTCACAGATTTTGCACCCTTGGCACACAAATATTTGTGTGAGTTATTATCTTCTGGCTTTTCTTATGCCTCTGTCATGGTATATCTTGTGGCTATTTCAGCTTGTCTGCTCATGGAGCCTCCTCTTTCTTCTCTGCTTCTGGTAAACTTTTTTTGAAAGGAGTGTTGCACTTGAGACCTCCTTGCAAACACATTCCTCCTTTGTAGGATCTCAATTTTGTGCTGGAAAAACTAACTTTGTCACCCTTAGAACCTGCATCTTTGGCTGATTTGAGATTCATTACTTAGAAAACTTTCCTACATATTACTCTGACATCTGCAAGAAGAATATCTGAGTTGCATGGACTTGTGGTGGGGGAATCTTATCTGTTTTTCTTTAGGAATAGGGTCATGCTGCAGACTAACCCATCACTCCTGCCTATGGTTGTCTTAGAGTTCCCCTTAAATCAGGTTGTCAGTCTCTCTGTTTTATATCCAGGTCCAAAAAATTAGCAGAGGTAAAGATTCTGCACACATTGGATCTGCAAAGACAACTCAGGTACTATCCTGACAGGACCAAGCCCTTCAGCAAAGCTGAACATCTGTTTCCTATTCTGGGACTAAGAAAGGCCAACCTATGTCGAAACAGGTTATTTTAAGATGACTGTTTTCTGCTATTGTGTTTTGCTACTTCCACTATGGTAAAACTATTCCAGGCAGGGTTAAGGTCCATTCCACCAGGGTCTTATCTTCTTTGGTGGGATACTGGAAAGGTGTCGACTCTAGACGCATTAGTGTAGCAGCAAATGGGTCCTTCACTGATACATTTACAAAGCACTACAAATGAGTTACCCACTCACTATACCCCTTCCTCTAAGTAGTTAGAGTGGATTAGAAGTTTTGTTGTTGCTGTTGTTCCCATTGGTGTTGTTTCCGTTGTAATTTTTTGATTCAGAATTTATTAATTTTTTTTACATTTAGGGGTAGGAAAGTCCTGAAGACTTCTAGTCAGTCTGGTTGCTTTTATAGTTCCCTCCAAAAGGGATTAACCTATGGGCAACCAGAGTGATGGCATGGGAAGGGGTTAGAGCTTTGGGAAGCAGGCTGGGTGCTGTAGCTTTGGTAGAATACAACCCATAGGCTACTGCAGCAGTGAAGAATTTGAATGTCTACTGTTATAAGTAAGTGTAATTTAAACAACCGTTCTTTGGCTTCATGTTTTCTGATTCTTGTCTCCCCAGGTACATTATGTACCACACTGCTCAGTAAATGTACACAGTGATGAGTTGGACATAATGGGCAGTATTCAGAAAACATTCAGTGAAAGTATCACAGTAGCACTTTTAGGGTTTCAAGCTACAGTGGTAAAATATGATTCAGAGACATGAAGGAGATCTGTTGAGTAAACGTTCACTTTTTCATTATCATGTCTCTGAAATGAACACTGCACAGTTAGAAATAAATGAGCTAGTGTTGCCTTACCAGCCCATGCAGTGTTATTGTACAGACACCGACAAACACACATATATACATGCAGATGCATACATACCAACACAAGCATACGTACATACACACACACACACACACACACACACACACACACACACACACACACACACACACACATACACACATACACACACACACACACACACACACACACACACACACACACACACACACACACACACACACGCACACACGCACACGCACACACGCACACACACACACACACACACACACACACACACACACACACACACACACACACAGTGATTGCCTGCTGTAGTGCTAACCTCTCTGCTTGTGCTATTGCAGTCAAAGGGTGCACGTCATACTGTTCTATTCATGGTAAAAGTCCTGGAGAAGTTCACATGGCTAATTTGCATTAGCTGTATCCCCAGACTGCTGCACTTGGTTGCTACTTTCTCCAGTTAAATGATTAGCAGTGTTGTGCAAAGTGTTTGAGTCTCATTTAGTTCCTAGCTGAGGCACATTCTCTGTGGACTCAATTTGTCTTCTCTGTGTCTGAGGGGGGCTTTTGCTAGAGTCTTTCCTACCACCTTCAAAGATCTAGCAAAAGGTAAATGACATTCGTACCAAGTTGCCCATAAATGTTTGTATGCATGTGCACGTGCATCTGTGTATGCATGCGTGTGCATGCATGTGTGTGTGTGTGTGTGTGTGTGTGTGTGTGTGTGTGTGTGTGTGTGTGTGTTCTGTGTAGACTAGGATCTCATCTAGAACTTGTTTTTCACATTACACCATTGTCTGCTTTCTGGGATAGGTTCTGACTTCCCCATGACCTAGAATAAGATATAGTGGGTATTGCAGAAATATACTAATGAATGCATTTAAGCAGGAATCCTGATATGATTATTTTGAAATACACACTTTGCATGCGCAGGACACCAAATCAACACGTGCAGGATGTAGAATGCTAGACTCATCCCTTCATAAAAATACTAACAATTTTCAAATTGATAATTGAGATCCTTGGGACTGTGGCAGACAAGGTGTGTAGTGGGAACAAGTTGAAGGAAGTAAGGGTAAAGCAGTTGTGTCTATACATTACCTCTTTGGAAGGATGATGAGGCAGTTTATGACTTCAGACAGATTAAGAAGATGACAGCAGCCTAAATCTTCTGAGTGGTGACTTTTTGTCCAATGTACTCTACAGTAAATGAACATGGATATAATGATATATGATTGAAAGCAGGGAGTTGTTATATAGGGTTAAGTTCCAACTTTCAACCTAAAGGCATGAATTCAGATGTTAACTGGAATGTGCTGGTATAAATATTTATAAATAATTTATTGCTTAATTGACACTGAATATGTGCAAGAGATGCTAAACTTTTTTTCTCTAATCTCTAGAAGGCTATGGCCAAGGTATTTTTATTTTTTTATTTGAATTAAAGTCACTGTCCCCCTATACTTACTACTGCAGTTGGATATAAAAAAAAAAAAAAAAAAAAGGTGGAAAGAGAACTAGAAATATAAATCGCTAGCAGTCAGACATTTCACTGAAGATGGCCAAGGCAGGGTTCTAGTTCAACAGGCTCTACCCGGAATGCATACATTTTTTAATTAAAAACAAAACTCCCATCAAGTTTAAACAGTTCACAGGAGAGGATTGGGATTGGAACATTATGTTGCCATTCACTGTATAAACCTTAGGCTGTGTCAGGAACAGGGTTCTCCATAGTAACAGAACACAACAGGGAGTGCCAGTAGAAGCTCAAATGTTCCTGTCTCCATGGCACAACCTCAGCCAAACAACAGAGGGACCACAGGCAAGGTATGAGTAGCTGTAAGACCATTGGGACACACCCTAAATGGCAGTCCTGACTGTAGCTGAAACATTTCAGTCACAAACCCAACCAAGACAAACAACAAGTGGTATTTGACCCAAACATCAGAAGAAAACTCCAACCCTCTCCCATCTCTAAACCAAGCTCCTGGATGCGCAGATTGCAGTAATGGTTGATTTGAAGCCCACTTCCAAAATGCAGCCATCAGCACAGCAAGGTCAACACAAGCACTCCCAGCAAGGATATCAAAAACAGCATTACGTCCGCCACCACCAGCACCAGGCAAGACAGGTTGAACAAAGAGCAAGAGAGCAATGCACTGTCAAAGCAAAGGCAGATCACAGCGGTGACAATTGTGGATCCTTCAAGGACAAGCCGGCACCTTTACCATAAGATTGTCAGCCAGAAGAGAAACAAGAGGGACATGGCAAACCTGCATACCTGAAACAGGTTCAGAGATGCCTCCAATAACCAGTAAAGATGCATGCCCAATGCTCAAACAATCTATGGTAATACACCATGTCTTCAAACCTTGAACAAGAGAAACAAGCCCAGTGGAAACAGGCCAAATCAGGAGCAAAAGGCTGGTCATTAGGGAAGCATTGCCAGCCAAGTTTCAAATCATGTTAGGAAATAACTAATCAGTGAATAACAAAGATAGATAAATAAATAAATAAATAAATAAATAAATAAATACATTGAATAAATAAAAATCCATATGGGGTATGCAGCACCACAGCAGAGGGAAGACCCCCCCCCCCCAGATCAATAGGCTCAGCAGAAAATGGAGAAAAAGCACTGGAAACAAAGCTACACAACAGCAAACCAAGAATTAACAAAATCCTGAAGGGGCACTGGGGCAGCAAGGCACAACCTCATGGCACATGAAGGAGAATCAGGGGCTCAGTCAGGATGTTTAACTTTTAGCACAACTTATTAGCAGCAACCAGGGTAGAATAAAGGTTATAACAAAATGTCACATGACCGACACACTGTTTTTCTCTTATTAGGGCACCTGCACTGCATGCCTTGAAATCAAGTTGGCACAAGATAACCACAAAAGCAGGACTGTTCAATGAAGTAGAGATGGAAGGAAAATAAGGTGGTGCAGCCATGAGTAAAAGAGGTTGCACTTCATTAAGACCTGAGGGGGCAGTGTCAGTGGATGCACCTCTGAAAGACCAGAGGGCACAGCGGCAGTGGATACACCTCTGAAGATGACCAGATGCAGAGTAGAGAAGAATATGATATGGACAGTGCGCTGGAGAGCGAATTGCATAAAGAGGCACTGATACCAACAGCTGTTATGGACAAAACAAATAATGATATTGTGGGTGAAGCAGAAGGTTTCAGGGTAGATGAAGTGTTAACAAGCCAGGCAGAGGAAGATTACCTATAGGAGTTCCTGGAGCCTTTTCCTAAAAAGTGCAAATACAGATTGTTTGACCTAGTCTTAAAGAAGGGATTTGGGTTACTGACAGATCATAGGAGACAGTGGACTCCCAGAAATTTACAGGGTATTGATTCACCCCCCCCCCCCACACACACACACACACCAAAACAGTAGGGAGCAAGTTCCATCTCAGGAGAGGGTGATAAGAATTCCAAAACCCTGATGACAAACAAGAATCAGAAGCCAGGACAAAACAGTTTTTAGCTCCAGTGGCTACAGCCCTGATGAGCTCCAGGTCAAACACAGTGAATAATAACAAACCTGATTGTTATTGCCCACATCTCCAAAGCAATCAAAGAAAAAATCATATGGGGAGAGTACAGTGATGTATTTCATCTGGGGGACCCAGATGGGATTTACCATTTGTTGGAGGTGGAAAAGTCACATCAATGGATGTAGTGGCAACTCTTGCAGTGTTAGGTAAGAAAACTCCAAATGGCATAGCCCAAAAGCGTTGGGACACATGGGCAGCAGGTCTCATTATGTTTATAATAAACAAACTATAATCACTATCAAAATAAAAAAACAAAATTCACAGAGTTCAGCTCCACACATTTTTTTATATAGTCACCATTGATTTTGTACCTCGGCTATTTGCCTTCAAGGATCTGACTTACAATTAACATTCATTCCTTTATATACATGTGCAACCTTATGATCCCTAATTAACCAATTAAATAATTATACAATTAATACATATTTTCTTTCATTTTCTTCAATTATCAATAAAATTCAGTAGTTTAATATACATTCCTATTTTTAAATACATTAAACATTTCTTTCTTGATTTATCCCCACAGGAAATAAGGTACTATAATTTAAAATTAATTTAGTTTCCAATTCTAATAACTTATTTTCATAATCACCACCCCTTGGCAGAAAAGACTTTGCTAAAACTGAAAAGAAGAGAAGAGAATCCACACCCCATGAGTTTCCAGAAAGTGTTTAGCTATAGGGTTATTTCTATTACACTTTCTGATACCCCTAGATGTTTTGCTATAGGGTTATTTCTATTACACTTTCTGATACCCCTAGATGTTTTGCTATAGGGTTATTTCTATTATACTTTCTGATACCCCCTAGATGTTTTGCTATAGGGTTATTTCTATTACACTTTCTGATACCCCCTAGATGTTTTGCTATAGGGTTATTTCTATTACGCTTTCTGATACCCCTAGATGTTTTGCTATAGGGTTATTTCTATTACACTTTCTGATACCCCTAGATGTTTTGCTATAGGGTTATTTCTATTATACTTTCTGATACCCCTAGATGTTTTGCTATAGGGTTATTTCTATTACACTTTCTGATACCCCTAGATGTTTTGCTATAGGGTTATTTCTATTATACTTTCTGATACCCCATAGATGTTTAGCTATAGGGTTATTTCTATTACACTTTCTGATACCCCTAGATGTTTTGCTATAGGGTTATTTCTATTACACTTTCTGATACCCCTAGATGTTTTGCTATAGGGTTATTTGTATTACACTTTCTGATACCCCTAGATGTTTTGCTATAGGGTTATTTCTATTATACTTTATGATACCCCTAGATGTTTTGCTATAGGGTTATTTCTATTACACTTTCTGATACCCTAGATGTTTTGCTATAGGGTTATTTCTATTATACTTTATGATACCCCTAGATGTTTTGCTATAGGGTTATTTCTATTACACTTTCTGATACCCCCTAGATGTTTTGCTATAGGGTTATTTCTATTACACTTTCTGATACCCCTAGATGTTTTGCTATAGGGTTATTTCTATTATACTTTCTGATACCCCCTAGATGTTTTGCTATAGGGTTATTTCTATTACACTTTCTGATACCCCTAGATGTTTTGCTATAGGGTTATTTCTATTACACTTTCTGATACCCCCTAGATGTTTTGCTATAGGGTTATTTCTATTATACTTTCTGATACCCCCTAGATGTTTTGCTATAGTGTTATTTCTATTACACTTTCTGATACCCCTAGATGTTTTGCTATAGGGTTATTTCTATTACACTTTCTGATACCCCTAGATGTTTTGCTATAGGGTTATTTCTATTACACTTTCTGATACCCCTAGATGTTTTGCTATAGGGTTATTTCTATTACACTTTCTGATACCCCTAGATGTTTTGCTATAGGGTTATTTCTATTACACTTTCTGATACCCCCTAGATGTTTTGCTATAGGGTTATTTCTATTACACTTTCTGATACCCCTAGATGTTTTGCTATAGGGTTATTTCTATTATACTTTCTGATACCCTAGATGTTTTGCTATAGGGTTATTTCTATTATACTTTATGATACCCCTAGATGTTTTGCTATAGGGTTATTTCTATTACACTTTCTGATACCCCTAGATGTTTTGCTATAGGGTTATTTCTATTACACTTTCTGATACCCCTAGATGTTTTGCTATAGGGTTATTTCTATTACACTTTCTGATACCCCTAGATGTTTTGCTATAGGGTTATTTCTATTATACTTTCTGATACCCCCTAGATGTTTTGCTATAGGGTTATTTCTATTACACTTTCTGATACCCCCTAGATGTTTTGCTATAGGGTTATTTCTATTACACTTTCTGATACCCCTAGATGTTTTGCTATAGGGTTATTTCTATTACACTTTCTGATACCCCTAGATGTTTTGCAGTGTACTTTCTTCCATTAATTTTCGTTCCAGATAAATTTCTTACTTTGGAATGCACACTGCAATGCCCACAAGGAACATACCAACTTTTTCACTCAAAATATGTTTAGGCTCATACACATAATTTAAAATTTCTTTCAAATTACTACTTCTCTTATAAGAGAAAGTTATGTGTCTGGGAAACAGTTTTCCAATAACTTCATCTTCACTGACAATATACCATAATTTTTTAACAATCCTGTCTAAACAATCAGAAAATGGTTAAATCCTAGTCACAAAAAATATTTTTCTACTTCATCATTTTCAACTTGTTTCTCCTGACTTACTCTAACTTGTTTCCTATCACATACTTTCTTTCACTTTGCCAACTTGCTCCTTTATATAACCCCTAACTTTTAACCTATTTTCCACTTTATCCAATTCTACCACTTTCAACCTAGCATCACAGGTGTTATCAAATGTCCTTTTATATTCCCCATAGGGTAAAGAATCCTATAAATGTTTGGGGTGTATACTAGTGGCATGCAAAAAATTATTAATAGCTGTATGCTTCCTAAATAGTCTATATTTCACAACTAACCCCTTCGCATATAAAGTAGCATCAAGAAAATTTACACTCTTGTTTGACTCATACGAAAACTTCAAACCATGGAAATTATTATTTAATGCTTCAAAAAATCCCCAAAATTCTTTCATATCTCCTTCACATACCAAAATAAAATCATGTATGTATCTCTTGTATAATACTACCTTTCTTACATAGAAGTCCGTTTGGTATATAAATTGCTTTTCAAATTCTCCCATATATAGGATTGCATATGATGGGGCAAATGATGTCCCCATTGTAGTACCCTTTAACTGCAAAAAAGCCCCTCATTCTCGAATCAAAAGTAGTTGTGGGTCAAACAAACTCTAATAAATATAACAAGTATGATGTCCGAAGTCCCTCCCACATTATTTTTCTCACAGCTTCAAGACCCTACCTATGATTGATATTAGTATACAATGAGCTTGCATCAGTGGTTACCCAGTAATAATCTTGTGACCAAATTAAATGTTTAACTTCATTTAACAATTCTTGAGTATTTCCAATATGTGCCGGTACCTTATTTAAATTTTTTTTCAAATGATAGTCCAAACACCACTGTACATTTTGTAAATAAGACCCAATACCATAAATAATAGGTCTCCCAGGAGGATTTTGTTGACTTTTATGGATTTTAGAAATTGCATACATTACTGGGTTAACAGGTTTCTTAATGTAAAGCTTCTTAACATCATCATGTCTCAAAAATCCCAATCTTTTACCTTTCTCAATAATTTCGTACAACTCTGCATGAAAATTTTCGATAGGGTTCTTGAGCAATTTTTTATACTCATTATGAACATCTAATAAAGCATAACCCATCTTTAAATAATTTTCTTTATCCATAATTACCCACTTACCACTCTTATCTGCAGGTTTAAACACAAAATTATTCTTTACTTTTTTTCAAACTCAGCAGGCCAACCAGTCTTCTTTAGTTAAGTTATACATTTTCTTAGAGTACAGCAATGTTTAAAATTCATATGCAACTTCTTTGCTTACCAAGTTTTCAAATAAACTAATAGCTGGAACATTTGAAGGGGGAGCAAACTTACTCATACTAACAAAAATGGTACTTCCAGGTTACCATAACCTGTAATAAATTCCTCTTTTGTGTGCACCACATGACCACATTCATTTACACATTCATAATACTCATGGTCAAAATCCATTTCATAAATAGATAAATTTAACAGGGAGTCATCTTCATATTCAAGGACATAAGAAACAGTATTAAAATCTTTCATTTTTATATTCTTTTTTGCAAAAAACACCTTCAGTAGAAACTTCCTACAAAATCTTTTAAATTCAATTAACAAATCCGTCAAAGATGACAAACTTACTACCCTTAGATAACACCAATTTCATTTCAGAGCTAAGTTCCAGATGAGACATTAACAATGCATAAATCATTCTCATACTCACTGCATGTAATGTCCTCATTCAAAAAGACCACATCAAAAAGTTCAGTATAGTCACTACTGTCTGTAACGGTTCCTTCCCTTTCTCCCTTTACTTCGATTATTCAGTTGAAAAGGAAGCACTCATGAATTCTGATACCTCACGTTCAACTGCTTCTCTTTCAGAAGGAATACTTTCAAAGGAAACATTCTTTTTTGAGCTTAGTTCCCCTGAAGAAACTTATAAATCATGCTTGGACTGGCTGCCGCCCCTGACCTTCAACCTTCCACGCTGCAGTTTATGTTGCCAAGAAAAAATGAGTCCTTCCTCAAAATCTTTAAGGTCTCTATATAGTTTCTTCTTTTTCTGCTGTAGAATTTCCATCTCAACCTTCTCAATTTTAGAGGCAATGTTTATCATTTTTTCATAGTAAAAAATTCCGACTGCTCTGTCATTAATTGATTCAGGAGCTGAATAATCTCTACTTTCAGCTTTTTGTGCTCCGTTAAGTTTATTTTAATCAGCACACAAAGCCAACCAATTGTACACTGCAGAGATACATGCTTCCACTCCTCCTGCAAGTCAGTCTCATCATCCAAAAATCCCATAGCCGGAAAGTGATCTACATGTAACTCCCTCGGAGTTATACTGAGGCTTACATACTTTGCAAACAAACTCTTCTTTTCAGTTTTATCCAAGCCTTTTCTGCCAAGGGGCGGTGATTATGAAAAAAAGTTATTAGAATTGGAAACTAAACTAATTTTAAATTACAGTACCTTATTTCCTGTGGGGTTAAATCAAGAAATACATGTTTAATGTATTTAAGAATAATAATGTATATTAAATTACTGAATTTTATTGATAATGAAAGAAAGAAAAGAAAATATTTATTAATTGAATAAATATTTAATTGGTTAATTAGGGATTATAGGTTCATAGGTTCATAGGTAGGTACTAGGCTATCTGCCTGAGTGCATTTATAAGCCTAGCCAGAGTGTGTCGGCTTTCGCTGCCGCATTGATTAATTAACTGAGCCTCTGTCAAGCAGAGCCAATGAAGTGATCCAGGGGTGTACTTTCTGTTACCCATCCACTCGTCAAGGCTTCTCTTGAAGAGTGTTAGTGAGGGGTCTGCCTAATGTAGTTAGGAATTTTGTTCCAAAGCATGGGGAGTCTCTGTGATGGGAATCAATCCCTCCAGCATGTTCTATTTATTGTTGTGGCGAGGTTTAGCTTACTAGAGCACGTGGCTCGCAGTGACTTGGATTTATTTAGGTGGAGCATGTCCATCAATTCTGAGTTGGACATGGCTTTGTAAGTCAGGCAGAGATCACCTCTGAGTAAGCGATATGCCACTGAGTACAGCCAGAGTTTTTTCAGTCGGGCTGCATAGGACATATGTTTGAGGCCAGTAATCCTCTTGGTGACTTGCTTTTGTGGTCTTTCAAGCTGTTGGAAGTGTCTTGTGAGGTACATCCCAAATGGGGCATTGTACTCTATAATGGGTCTGATGAGTGACGAGTAGAGGGGCACTATAACCTCTTTATTTCTAGATGTGAACCCCTTAGTAATTAGATGGGCTACATAGAAGGATTTCCTAACTACTTTGGCAATATGATTGTCAAAGGAGAGATTACTATCTACCTGGGTCCCCAGATCTCTTATTATCTCTTCTGTATTAAGGGGGCTGCCGCCTATGTGGTAATTCGTGGGTGTTTTGTTTTTCCCAAATGGGATGACTATGCATTTTTTGGCATTTAGCTTGAGGCCATGACTTTGACACCAGGTGTCTGTCTCAGTAAGGCCTTTTTGGAGGATGTCCGTGTCAGCCGGAGAGTCAATTATGGCTCCCAGTTTGCAGTCATTGAACTTGGTTAGCCATAGTCCTCCTGTGTTTGCCTGTACTTCTGAGAAGTATAAGCCGAACAGTAGGGGTCCCAGAACTGAGCCTTGTGGGACACCACTTGTGACTGGTTTAGAGTCAGACCTGGAGCCCGCTATTCTTACCGTGTGAGTTCTGTCTGTAAGCCAGTTAGCAACCCATCTTGTGACGTAGGGGTTTATGTTCAGGCTGGTGAGTTTTTCTATAATACCCGAATGAGGAATGGTGGTGAACGCCTTGGCAAGATCAAGGTAAGCTGTGTGAACCACCTTTCCCTTGTCTATGGCCTTGGTAACTGTCTCGAAGAAGTCAACCAGGTTTAGTAGGCATGATCTGCCCTTAATAAAGCCGAACTGGGTCGGGTCAAGTGTTTGGAGGTTCCCAATGTCTTTGTTAATGAGTTCCATGATGATGCACTCCATAGCCCTGCAGACCAGGCTAGTCAGGCTTATGGGGTGATAGTTACCAGGGTCAGTTGTGGCCCCTCCTTTGTGGAGTGGAATAACCATTGCTGTGCGGCATTCTATGGGCATGTAGCCTGTGGAGAGGCTGAGGTTGAACAGCATGTTTAGATGGGGGGTTAGTTTGTTCTGTAGTTCATGCAAGACGCAGCCTGGGACACCATCTGGCCCCATTGATGCTGTGTTTTTGGCTTTTGAAAGGCCTGTTTTCACCTGTGCTTCTGTGATTTCCGGGACACTACACTTTTCTGGTATTATTGTGGGCCCTTTTGAAGGTGCGAGGGAGGTGAAGTTTGCACTGAATCTATCTGCCAGTATGTTGGCAATATCAGTAGGTTCAGTATATTTTGTGCTATTTTGCACTATCTCAGAGCATATCTGTGAGTTGCCACTTAGATTCTTGACATAGCTAAAGAAGGCTTTGTGGTTATCTTTTGAATCCTTGGCTATTTTTCTTTCAAAGTTAGCCTTGGATGATTTTATGAGGGACTTTAGTTTCTTACTGATACTGATCAGGGATGTCTTTCCTTCTTGGAATTTGCTTTTTTTCTGAACTAGTTCCCACCTTTTGTTGTATAACCTGTTTATGGCAGGGGTCCACCAGACTGGTTTCCTTCTCTTGGGGGAGTGATCCATGCATCCTTGTAGGTGCTCATAGAGTGCAATTGTAAAGGATTATGCATCTTGGGCAGTGTTATCCTTTAGCATGGGGGCTGTGAAACTTACCAACTCTGCCTTAAGTAAGGTGAAGTTTGCTTTAGAAAAGTTTTTCACTGTGGTTTCCTTGGTTGGGGGTGGTGGTGGGGTGTGGACATCCAGGGTGATTAGTTTATGGTCTGATCTAACCAGTGATGGGTTGACCTCTGGTATGGAGCACCTGTCGCCCATGTTGGTGATGACCAGGTCCAATATGTTGTGGCCTCTGGTAGGGGAATTTATCAGCTGATCCAGGGCATTTGAGCTGATAAACTCCAGGAAGCGCTGAGCCTGGGAATTTGTACTCAAGTAGTTTTCCCATTTAATGGTAGGGTAATTGAAATCTCCCAAGATCAGGGTGTTCGGTAGGGCCTTCATGTTTTCCAGTGTCTCCAGAAAGGCGGAGTGGTGGTCCTGGGTCATGGAGGGTGATCTGTAGCAGGCCACAATTTGCACTGCAGATTTGCCCGATGTTAGTTGCACATGGATGATCTCAGAGGTATCATGATGCGCCACTAACCTAGAGGTGTGAGTATCCTTGATGAATATGGATACACCCCCTCCTTTTGTGTTTCGATCCATGTTCTGTGGCCGAAATGTGTGGTATGAGTTGTAGCCCAGTAGTGCTGGAGTGCTCTCTGGAGCCTTGAACCAGGTTTCAGTTACTGCACAGATGTCGACGTTCTCCATACTTAGGAGTGCTTCGAGCGCATGTATTTTGAGATTTAAACTCCTGGCGTTGAGTAGCATAACCCTCAGTTTTTTACTTGTGCTGTTTATGGAGGTGGGTTTGAATTTTGAGCCTTGCCTGAAAAAGGCACTAAGGGGGCAGCAAGAGCCTTGCCCAGTATTCGAAAGCCAAGGGGTGACAGGTGCAAGCCGTCTCTTGCAAAGCAACGTGGCTTGTCGAGCATGTCATCCCAGGCTGACAGACACTGGATCCCCTTTGAATGACACCAGAAGCTTAGCCAATTGTTGAAATTGATCATTTTTTCTTTATACTGCGGTATCATTCTTGGTGAGGGCAGGATGCTACTCAGGGTCAGGGTCATACCCGCCTGGGCTACATGATCAGAGAGCTCTTCCATGTCTCTTTTCATGTAGTCCAGGGAGGTACAGCTCAGGTCATTCACACCAGCATGAACAATGACAGAGTCATATTTGTACTTGTTCTGGAGTGACCTGAGTGCTTGTGTTATGTGGCGGATTCTGGCTCCTGACAGGCAGCTAACAGTAACCTTCTCCTTGTCCAGCCTAGTGAGTGTGGCATCAGTGTGCCTGACTATTGAGTCACCTATTACTAGTGTGTTAGGTATGTTATTTCACCTTAAGGGCTGTGATTGTGCGGCACATTGATTTTGTGTTTTATGTGTTGTCTGGTTTGTGACGGGAGGTGCAGGTTTTGTGGGTGTCTGCTTTGGAGCTCTCTGATGCTTTTGCAGGTTTTTATTTAGAGTCTCCGAGTATGATTTTGTGTATTTATGTGTATTTTTTGCACATGTATATAAAGGAATGCATATTAATTGTAAGTCAAATCCTTGAGGGTGAATGGCCGAGATACCAGATCGATGGTGACTGAATAAAAAGTGTGTGGAGCTGAACTCTGTGAATTTTGTTATTCATTATGTTTATGACAATAATCATTGAGAATGAACCTTGGCAAGCCCTACTGTTACTATTTTATTTGATTACCATCTGGGAAACCGCCATGTATGTGGAGATGCTCTCTGGCTATGTTATGATCAATGCTTCAGAAAGTTGAAGGTTGCAGACAAATGCACTGGGAAGAACAGCGCCTAGTGCCATGCTAGACAAGACCAGCAGCTGTCATGCAAGGAGGTGACTGAATCACACAACCAAAAACCAAACCCTGCTGGACTTTCAGCAGTGAGTAATGCTCCAGGCCTGGCAGACATTTTTCACACATCTGCTTGCACTCTGAGAAGAATCAGCCCATTAACAGTAGATGGCAAAAGGGCAGTCAGACTTGTTCCATAGTTGGAACAACAACCCTGCAATTCTGACACTCCCAAAACAGGGCATGGGCAACAGAGACAAAAGTGTCTTTGATTCCTAGAGGGATTTCATCCTCTCCTGGGTCTCCTCACATTTATAAGCCCTCACACTCTACCATCAAGGTTCCCAAGTTAGCCAAGGAATCAAGAGAAATCACCAGTTAACAAGGAAATATCTCATTCAGGGTTTCCCAGTTGTTTTTTTCTTTAAAATCCTCAGTGCCCCTCACCAAGATTGAGAAGAATTTAAAGTCCATACAAAGCCAAGATGAAATTGTGCTGAAGATATTGAAGGCAGAGGTTGAAGCATGTAGAATAGCTGAGCCATTCCAAACACCACCATGAGACTAATTCAGAATCTCCCCCATCGTCGATATGTTACCAAAGAAAAAAGAAATTGAATTCCACCTCATCCATCACCTGTCATCCCCCACAGTGACTTTATTGACTGATTTCATTAGCAAGGGCCAAACCTCACCTTGGATCCAGCTGACTGGGAAGTTTTTTGGCATTATTTCCCTGGTCTCTACTGGCTTTGTCTGTGGCCAGTGTTATACACAGTAACTCCTCTAGGTAAGCCACCTGTGACTTTTATGGTACACCTGGGTGGGAAAGATTTGGGCTTTGTCCCAAAATGTATTCTTCTAAGATGCTAGCTGACTTAGATCTTTTGTGACAGAAACTTCATCAATTCAGCAATCTGCTTGCCTTCAGTTCTATCCCATTTCCACAGGAGGTTGGCAATCAAACCACTGGCATTGAGATCACATGAAGGTTTATTAATCATTTAAGATTTGGATTTTTACCAGTCAAATGAATGAAATTGTTTTGGACTTGTTCAGTGTACAATTGGCAGCTGTTTTACACAAAATTTTATAAAAATTTCCAGGCTGATGCCCTGGATTCGTAACGGTGTGCATTTCCTGTTATTTAGCCATAATGGAGGGAATTTTTTCCCCTGACAGAAAAAGGGGGGAAGCATGACTCTACCCCTCTTTTTATCATCCCCCTGCTTTTCTTGCACTCCAGGCTAGCATTATGCTAAAGGGAGACAAATGGATAGTTAAAGATCTGCTTGCTGAGTATGCCAAGAAGGCACTGTGTATGTCTACTGGTAGATTGGGAGGATTTAGCTGCTAGAGGTGGGTGTATACTAACTAACCACAGTGGTGATTTTCAGTGTGATTTAAATATCATTGTATTTGATGTGCTTTAAAGGTATTTACAGACAGCTGATTGTTTCTTACTGTGATCTGTTGCCAGATAAAGTTGCACTGGCAAAGCTGATCTTGTCTTTTTGGAGGGGTCTTCATGGTGACAGTTGTCATTTGGTGGAACAAATGAAGCTGTCCCCTTGAGCCCCACACTGATGCCACCTATGAACCTATGAATCTAATTGGGACTGGCAATAGGAGAGTTTATATCCCAGGGATTCCCCACAACTGTCACTCTGGTGGTCAGTACAATCCAGGGTGTTCCCCCTCCTGTATTATATAGAACAACCATACCAGCATTCCTGCTTTGCTGCAGTTAGGTGACTGCCTTATGGGCTCAACCACCCTTTTTATCCTCCCTGCTTTTCCTGTGCTGGCTAGTAGGATATGATTAAAGGGAGATGAATGGGCAGGTAAAGATCTATTTGCTGAGTAAGCCAAGGAGGCACTGTGAACGCATCCAGGTATACCAGGAGGAACTGGCCAGCATAGGCAGGTGTACGCCACATATCCACAGCGGTGATTTTTAGTGTGGTTTTAATATCATTATGTTTGATGTGTTTAAAAGGTATTTACAAACAGTTCATTGTTTATTACTGTGATCTGTTATCAATAAATGGTTACACTGGCAAAGCTGGTCTTCTCTATTTTGGAGGGGTCAGCACAGGGACAACATACATAAAACATCTACATGGGATGAATCTTATACAATACTGCAACATTTCTAAACATAGAGACAATACCTGGTTGTTAAGCTAGGTTAATGGACCTAATTTGCCTGTTACAAGTAATTGTACAGTAGAAATAAATTTCTAAACATCGATTGACAATAGATTCTGAGATACATTACAGATTTGCAGGCGCATGATGTAGCAATAATTCTGTGACTCAGACATTCTTATTGCAAGATGTGTGTATTACTACACATGAGGATGAAACATGAACTGGCTGGGACAGTGGAATTCCCCTTCCTTGAAGTGCTGTGGTTTCATTATTGATTACAGAAGTAAATGGGGACTACAGTGGCAAGGACAGTGCACAGGGCACTTAAGTGCCTTGAACTCTGTTTTTAACAGAAGTACAATTTGTTCATTTGGTTATTATATGGATGTCCCTAACCCAATGAGTTTCATCACAGTGACACAATAAGATTGGTAAGCTCTTTCTTTGCATTGTGGGTACTGTACAGTGCTTAATAAACTTCTGTACAGTGACAAAAATGAAAGTGGTAGCAAGTCTGCATACATTGAAGATAATAGAACAAACCTTACATTATTTTTGGTCCCTCTTTTAACATCATTTAACTGGCCCAGCGCCCCGGTGCCCCACATTCTCAGCGGATCTACCAGCTGATCTCCTACCCCACCTGGACTTACTCCCGTATTGCTCCAGTCAGTTGTGGATTATATGGGTGTCCTGGGACTTGGCTGTCATTACATCCATCCCTCCATCCTGGTGGGGGAAGGGTTCTTTATATGTCCTACCCACTCCCTTCTCCCATGCTAGTAGATTACATCTGAGGGCAACTTCTCTCACTAGACCATACCTCCTCTTAGACAGTGTCATTGACTAATGTTCTCCCACCCAGGATGGGTGTGTCTATTCCTCCCTGTCACTGCATCAGTCACCTGAACCACTAATTGAACTCAGGTCACCTGGGTCGTAATCATGGCTTTATCCCTCTATGTCACTGTAGTGGCTAGAACATACCTTACATTAAGGTACATTTGAAGATACCAGAAGGGATGCACCCTCAAATGCTGCTAAAATTATTTGTAAATCGGGGAAAATATACCAGAGTAGAGAGCTAACAGTAAGTGACAGAAATAGGGGGAAAATGGAGTAAGGATGAAAATGATAACAATAACTGTTGTGAATGGAGAGGTAAAAGTGAAAAAGACAGCATGGGTGAGGAGATGGGGCATAAAGACTGCAAATAAAGATGGGTGTTTAGAAGAATTATGGGAGGAATAAAAAAAGGTACTTAACGTATTATCACAACCAGATTTCCAAGCTGCGATAACTGACGTTAAATTGAAGAATAGACATTCGGTCTTGCCTTCTAAGGTCTGTCTAATCTCTGTTTCACAACAAACTTCAAACATTTTTAAGGTGCAATCTAAGGATGGATTGTAAACAACTCATTACAACTCACAATCTGCAGTAAAACAGTCACCATTTCCTTCCCTGGTTCCTCCCCGACTGCAGTTCGAAAACTTCAGAATTTTTTGTCAGTTTGGGTTTTTGGGATCACCCTGTCTGTCATAATTGATATCCAAACTGAGACTACCATTGGAGGAATGCAAGGAAAGTTAGTACATGCAAAGGACTTTTTCCAGTCCTGGCATTTACTTCTAGCTGACAATCCCCTTGATTGTCTTCCCTTCCTATCACACGTTCTCATGCACATACAGCGGCACAAACACTGGAGCTAGTGTCTCAGTCAAGCCATTGATATCATTGTAGTGATAATATTTGATGTTGTCAGTACTAACCTTGTTATTACTTTTGCATGCCGTTCCTACTAAATAAGCTGTTTC
The DNA here is from genome assembly GCF_019279795.1 of Protopterus annectens. Taxonomy (NCBI): domain Eukaryota; kingdom Metazoa; phylum Chordata; order Ceratodontiformes; family Protopteridae; genus Protopterus; species Protopterus annectens. Next base: position 1,677,106,240 of record NC_056737.1, read on the forward strand.
AGTGTTATAAACATTGAGGTCCCACAAAACCTTCTGCTTACGTTGTGCTATGTTTTTTTCATAGCGATCAACTGGCCCAAAAATCTGTTAATTTACCTTATTGGAAGACAGTTACGTCGCAAAAGTATGCCACCCAAGAATACAAAAGGTGGCCGTTATCTCTCTTTCCGCCTGATACACAAAGTGACACACTAGTAATTCGTACTTCCCACAACACGTTTCAAGGTTAACAGGAATAGTTTGGTAAAATCGAATGAATTATCGCAGCTTGGAAATCTGGTTACGATAATACGTAAGTACCAAAAAATTAATACTGTCCAGGAGGGGGTCTAGGCAGGTAAATTTGCTTGTCTACACTTGAATGAATAGGGATTTGAAAATTAAGGAGATAACAAAATTACAATAAGAACTTTATGTGAGCCATCAATTGCAAATCATTTGTCCTTGCAACCACTTTTTGCAAAACATCTTCACAGTAGGGAGATGCAAGTTTTTTAAATAAATGGACTGGATGAGACGGTAACCCATCTGACTTTGTATTTCTGTACTAGTATGAATCAAGCATGTTCACAGGTGTCACGCTAATTAGCACATAAAGCCAAGCAAAGAAATAATGGTTACATTCCACAGTTGGGGGGGGGGGGTGAGACACATAAGATACATTTTCCCTACTCTGAGGCTCAGGTGCCTTGCAACATATTATAGTTCTCTCTGTTCTTCAGATCCACAGGAAAGACTACAGATAATGATAATTCTCACAGCTGTCAGTGGCTCAATGTGAAGCCACTTCCCAGGACAGAATGACCACGTTATTGATATTTACAAGATGTTCAGTTCAGAGTATTAACAATCCTTAAGTGGTAGGCCCAAATATAGTGCACAAACATATCCTCTCTCCCCAGTTTTAAAATTGGGGAGACTGGACACTACTGCAATTTTACAGAACCTTATCAATTTTATGTATTCTTTACAAAAACTGTAGGAATCTTCTTATGGGTAGACTGGGGACCATCAATGCCTGATCAATCAGAACCATCATGGAAGGCATGACCTTAATGCATTAAGCTGAACCATGTGGTTTAGAGAGACAGTGTCACAGAATAAAAACTAGATAAGATCACTTAACTTGAATGATCATCGGGTATTTGAAAGAATGGACTTTTTTTCCTGGAATGCTTCAAAGGTGTGAGGTTTCCTGGATTCTGCATGCTCACTTCATAATAAGCTTAATCATAGCTCCATAGAATCAATTAGTAAATGAAAACCTGAACTCCACTTCTCAATGGCACTAAACAAAGCTTCTCTGTGCCTCTATATCTTACTGTTTTACACAAGAACGTCTTATCCATATTTAAGAGACAAGGGAGGTAAGACACAACTAAGTCAAGATAACTTATATGTAGGCTGACTTTCAGAAATAATGTTACACATACTGTAAGTGGCTTAGTCAGAATTCCATTGCTGTCTAGCACTGAAACTCAGAAACTTTATGGATCAAAGTCGCACAGTCATTTCAGCTGTTTCTGAATAGCAGGCAGTATGTGGAAACGCCAGAATTGAGTAACTGCCAGTGTAATTTAATCCCTCAACACAAAGAGCTGAGCAGCAAATTAGAAAGCCAGGCTATGTTCAGCATAACGTACTAGAATGTTCCTGAATCACATTGCATTTCTTGCATAACTGGAGCCTGTGTAGTGGTTGTAACCAGCAGTTAATAAAATAATTCCTAGCCTGAGTATCCCTCACTCTGTGACTCATAGCCAGCCCATTATTTCACTGCAAAGATACTTATTATGGATATCATGATTCTGGTTCTCACGTCCACTCTAACCAGGACCATAGCACTGATGAAGGAACATCTATGATTGGTATAGAACAGACAGCAGTACAGATGGAAACGCACACATCCAATGGCAGAGCAACAGTGGAACTGAATTTTAATATCAATGCAATCCCACCTTAGTATGTTTTGCCCTATACTCATGAGCATCAAGACCCCCATTAGCTTGATTATCTTCCCATCCACACATTCTCTGGGTGCTGGAATGAAACAAAAGCCAGGATGATTGTAGTCACTGTGCAGGGCTGGGAGAGATATTGCTATTAATGTTAATCATTCTTGCTGTGGTTGATGGGTGCAAAGCCAAAACTGGGCCTGACTACTGGCTTCTGACAAGTATGTGTTTCTGCATCCTTATCTGCTGAAGCTACAGAGATATGCATTGCTCTGCATGTCAAGCACCTGCCCTGAGTCCACTGGCAGTCATAAAACACACTTCAATTGGCTCGTTCCTGTGGTATGAGTGACCTGAACACTGGCCATTTAAAATCATCCTCTTGCTGGCTGGGCTACAGTCAGGGATCCACCTCTCTGCACCAATGAATCAGCTATATGCAATGTTAAGTACTGGTACACACTGGCAGTACTCAAATAACACAAGTTCATATAATGGAGTTTGAGAGATCAGGATCAAAACAAGTGGCACATAAGAATGTGTAGTGCACAATTCTGGTTATTTTCCAGTTCACGAATGTACAGCAGCTGTGAGAAAACTGCTTCAAACCACATTTTTTGCACTAAGACAGTTGTAGCTGCACAATGTGCAGTACTGGGAAATCTGTCATTTATGCAGAATATGTTGTTAATTTTTTTGTGTGTGCAGGCTCAAGCATGCATGCACAAAGCAAAGACACACACGCACACAGACACACACACACACACACATACACACACACACACACACACACACACACACACACATACACTCACACACGCACACACACACACACACACACACACACACACACACACACACACACACACACACACACACACACACACACGCGCGCGCGCATGTATTAACAGTCAATGGTTTAGATATAAGAATGGATGGCAGATATAACAAATTCCAAAGCCTGAAACACAGGAGAATGGAATAGAATTTATACTAATCAACAAAACAGTAACAGGATATAAACAATAGTGCAGAAAACTATTATGTATACCAGATTTTCAAAAACATGTGTGAAACATTTTTAGTTTGCTCAGTTTCTGCTCAGCACATACAAAGCTGGACCTGACTTTTCATACAGATTTTGGCTCTGCCTTTCATCTACCTTTGTTTCCCCAAATGGCAGCATCAAAACCCTTGGTCTGGTCAGTGATCCCCCTTTCATTTTCTCCAGGCATGAATTTGCTGTTACAGGAACAGCTACTGGCAGCGACTTCCAGCCAACGTGCTTTACGTCATGTGAAGTCATAACTTCTGTCAAGCCATTGGTAACGTGCAGAAACACAACTTTCATTTGATACCTGGGGTTGAATGACCATGGTAGTCTATGATATGGAGTGTAAGTACATGCATACATACATAAAAGCAGCATATGTATTGTTGAGAATAATGGCAGACAGTTAAACTATATAAAGGACATGCAATGACCAGATATTTCTGCAGCATTTAACAGCAGTTTGCTTCATATTGTAGAATGCACTGTTCCTGTAAACTGCTTTGGGAGACAGAGCTGGGTCACACTTGCAAAGTCATATAGACTTAAAGTAGAAAGTAAATAGAGAATGGCAACACCTGTGGATGTGGTGTGAGAAGTGAGCGGTCATGTCATACAATGCAAGTAAGTACTTTCATTCAGCTTTACAGTGTATATTTGGATTTAAGCAGAGCATCACAGACATACCAGGGAATGGGTACTGTGATACGATACTAATGGGCAACCAGGAGAAGCAGGAATGTGAGAAGGTGCATGCAAAGATTTGTGCACACATTATGCGAAGGTGCACTGAATATGAGGAGTAGAAGAAAGAGCTGATTGATATACTGCTTCTGGGACTACCAGTTCATGGTCATAGGGCACACATATCTGCTTGTTGTGACAAGAGCTGGCATACAGCTTTGAAACAATGACAGAACAGCATCTCAGAAAAACTTGTATAATCAAATTGCAGCCAAAAGCTCAATTCATGTTGCACAAAGTCTCATGGTGAGGGGACCAAGATATTGTGTATGTGGTGCTGGAGTCTGTGTTTGTGGCCTGACAGATGTCATAGAGGACACAGATGTGCCTCATTCTGTACCTGGCAATGACAGGTGTATGAAAGTGCATATAAAAAGTGCCTATGAACAATGCGCAGGCTATTACTGATCATACCCACTGTGGTTTTTAGTACTCAGTGACAGCAGTGGGCAAAGTAGGTCAAAGATGGGAAATAGGAAATACACCTCAGGGATCACTTCTCTGTCTCTGCTGGACAGTGGCACAGGAAAATAACTTTCTTGGGTGGCATAAGCTATGGTACCTTGCTGGCTAGGCTTACGTAGGCCCTTGGGCCGATAGCCTAGTACCTACCTATGAACCTATGAACCTATGCTAACAGGATGGTAACTAGTCATAGAGGAAGCTGGTCATGTCATACCACTTATTGTGCAATAATGGAGTTACACTAGAATGGCATCACAGAAGATAATAACACATTATAGGAGGAGGAGTGGTAATAAGACAACAAAGTACCTTAGGCAATGAAGGCTGTGCCGGCATACATCAAGGAAATGAGGAGAACAAAAGAAACAAAGTTTTGTGTGTGTGTGTGTGTGTGTGTGTGTGTGTGTGTGTGTGTGTGTGTGTGTGTGTGTGTGTGTGGCACAGAATGATTGTATGACAAGTACAGGAAGTCACTGTGTACAATTCTGGTTCAAGATAAGATGTAACTTGACACATTGCTCCACTGAGTCTGTGTTATACAGCCAGATGTCATTCTTGTAATACACGGGTGATCACTACCAGACTTCGGCAGGCATCATGCCATCATTACTTTATGTCGTATGTTATGGCAAAGGTAGTGATGAGCTCAGCTGGTAAGGAACATTCCACATCACTGAAAACACTAAAGAGTGCATTTACATGTAACCAGCATGGATGGGGTGTGTATGGATGGTGCCTGCACAGCTAAAAGAGATAGCACTAATGCTGCTAGAAACCCAGCATAGAGTATCGGGTACTGATAAGACTGATAACAGAGTAACATTTGTGGTTAGCATGCTTTATTTTTCACATATTTGCTGAATGAGCAAGCCCACTGGACAAAATTGTCCCTTTTGAGGATGACCAAAGAGTACTGAATGGTTAAGGGACATTTTCAGAGTCACACAGTGTGCAAATGAAGGTGGAATATGGAAGGCGAAAAGAATACAGACAGTTTGTGGCCCCCTTTTACTCTCATGTCAGGAGAATGAAGTGGTTATATAATACTCTACTTATATATGGATTGGTCAAGAACGGATATAGCCACTCTAAGGACTGTAGCACCCCCAGGGACCCTTGTCATATTGTCAGACTGATGTCTGAAATCCAGGTCTGGTGATTTCACAGGTACACATGGATTTGTGCAGAGAAATGATGTAGTTTTATGCAACAGACAACTCCATGAGTGTCTGGGAAAACTTATCCTGAAATAGTGTGCCAAAGCTGAGATTCACAAGAGAAAACACCATCTGTAGTAATGATAGAATTGTAAAAAAATCAAGGCTTTGAAATAACACCACACAGCCACACAGTAGGAACATGAGGGGTACCTACAAGGCACATAAAGCATATGTGTGTCCACTGTGTTCCAAGTATAATTTGATTTAAACACCATCTTTGGAAGGAGGAAACTACTTAAAAAACTAAGTAAAATATTTAAAAACTAAGTGACAGTGCTGTGAGGTTTAGCTGCTTAACTTTATTCTCATCTCTGCGAACTTGCATGCAATTGAAATCAAGAGAAAAGCAGCGTCTTGGGTTACAGTTGACGAAAATAAATTCATAAGGAGTACTAAAAAGTGAAAACTCCATGTCTGGTGAGAGGACCTAAAATGAAATCAGAAAATCTAAAATTGCTTTGGAGTGTATCTCTCAACCTGTTAGAACAATAAATCTGGACAAAGCCATAAACAATGGGAGGACAAAGGTTCAAAAATAGGGACAATTTTTAAATATTGCTCTTACAAACTTAAAAAGTTGGTAGAATAACAGGTTTTGAATTAGCATGAATTTTCTGAAGGGTATGAAGCCTGAAACTCAAATGTCTGTCATTATATTCTGACTTGAATCCTCAATGATTTGCCAGTGATTTGCTAGAAACCTACAATTTTGTGAGAAACAGATCAAACATTTGTGGTAAAAATCTGGATGTATGCTTTGGAGAGTAATTATTCTCTTGCACAAAGAGCTGCAGTGACTGAATGGATGGAAACAAAGATGGAAAGGTTTCTCATACTGTACCTAGTGAGGCAGCATGCCAATAAATGGAAAGGGTCACCATGGCACTTGAATTTTTACTATTGCAGAGGGACACGAATGAGGTATATTGTGGTAATAAATTAAATTAAAATTGGAGCTCTGTACAGCCTGGTTATCAAACTGGAGGAGAGAGCCAGGTGCAAAAGTAAAAAACAAAAACTCACTTTTACCAGATTTCCTGAAAGGGAAGAGGGGAAAGCTATGTGCACATTATACAATGACAGCTTTCATTATGGCTGACAGATCTCATAGGTTCATAGGTGTATATTAGGCTAACAACCACTAGGGCCTTTATAAGCCCAGCTGCATCCTCAAAAGTGACCCATAAGTTTTATGTTTTAGACATTTCTATGGGGGGGGGACGAGGGTGATTTTTTTGTTATCATAAGATTTACTGGCTGCTTCTGCCTATCAGAGACATAGACAACAGACATGAGTTGAATTTCTGATTTCTCATCAGCTGGTCCAATTATGCTTAAGGGTTAGGGAGGGACTGTTTCACATGGATGGGGAGCATATTCCAGGGAATGGCAATTCTCTAAGATACACATCTGTCTCTCCAGCATGTCATATTTATGTCACAAGCAAAATTTGTGTCTGTGGATCTAGTTGGTCTGACACTGTATGTTTTGTAGATGTGCAAAAGGTTCATCAGAGTGGGGTCCAAGGATGCCTTATAAGCCAGGCATTGATTGCCTTTCAGTAGTCTGTAGGAAATGTAGTATACAGACAGGGCTTTGAGGCACACTATACAGAATCCATTATTTATGCCCTGTATTCTTTTTGTAAGGAACCTTTTTCTAGTCATTCCTTTTGCAGATTTTTAGTCAGGTGATTATCAGTGCACAAAGCCTGTTTTGAGACTATAGTTAAATATTGACTCCACTGGCCCTGACAAGTTATATTTAGGATTATTCAGAAGGCAGTCCGGGATATTATCAGGGCACATTGAGACTGTGTTCTTGGCCTTAGCTAGCACAGCTAGGCTATACTCTCTATTTATACCTGGAGGGATTATGTTTGAGGGTATTTCTTGGGGGGGGAGGGGTGAGTGGGAGATAGAGTTGGAAGTGAATTTGTCAGTCAACAGATTCACTATATTGCCCGGCTCAGTGAATATGGCACCATTAACCACCAGTTCAGCACACTGCTGTGTGCTGCCTTTAAGGTTTCTGACATAGCTGAAGGAGGCCTTATGGTTGTCTTTTGCCTGGAAGGCTATCTTAACCTCAAAATTGACTTTATTGGACTTAATTAGCTCTCTTAGTTGCCTGTTTAGTTTGATGAAAGAGTTTTTACCTTTATAGGAGTTACACTTTCTGACTTTAGCAATGATTTTTTTTCTTTTGTTGCATATCCTGTTTAATTTGGGATGCTACTAGGACAGTTTGTTTTTGGAGTTAGGTTTGGGCTTACTTCAGGTAGGTACAGCAGCCTCTATGCAGCCATTGACAGAGTTTCTGCGAAAAATTCTGCACAGGCTGCTGTGTTCTGTGTATTTGGAGGAGCATTGAATTCTGGCAAACTATATTGTAATAAAAGATAGTTTGCCTTTGAATAGATCCTGTTACTGAGTTTACTGGGGTTACCAAGTTGATTTTGATTTTAAAGGAGACAGCTTTATATTTGGACCTTACCAGGAAGGATGTGATATTGGAGGTGGGGATGGTGCAGTGTTGTCCCATATTTGTAAGTATGATGTCCAGTATGTTGGTGCCTCTAGTGGGCATATGCAGTAATTGATCATGAAGTCCAGGAATCTGCCTGCAGATTTGAGGCCAAGTATGAGTCCTCCATGAGTAAGGTGTTTGTTTGGATGGTAAGTATCTCCGGTAGGTTTAAGTATGCACTGTGAGTTTCTTGGGATATGGAGGGTGAACTATAGCTAGCTAGAATATGGTATAGGAGTTTATCTATGGTGATTTGCAAGCAGAGAAACTCCAGCAAATTATCTTGTTTAACCAGCCTAGAGGCAGGTTTGTTATATATGTGCATTGTGACACCCCCACCTTTAGCCCCTGTCTGTGCAGCTACTGGTCTAAAAGTATGGAAGGCACGTAAACCTTGCACTGCCAGGGTGCTATACAAGACTTTAAAGCATGTCTCAGTAACTGCACAGATATCTATAGTCTCGAGGGTGAGGAAGATTTGGAGAGATTGTCATTTTTTTGTTTAGGCTCCTGGCACTGAGCAGTAACATATCAAGGTTCAGTTGAGTTAATTGTGCTATATTAGTAGGTTGGTCAGTTTGGCATTGCCTAAAAACGGTTTTATGGGGTGGATAAAGTTTTGCCAGTATTTGAAAGCTTAGAGGGGACAGGTGCATACCATACTTGTAAAGGAATGTGGCCTATCAGCTATGTCCTCCCATGCTAATAAATATTGGATCCCCTTAGAATGACACCAGAAACTCAGCCAGTTGTTAAAATCAATCATCTTTTGCTTGTATTGTGGCATCATTCTTGGTGAAGGTAATATGCTGCTCAATGCATGGCTCATACCAGCCTTGACAGAGGCATGTAGTCCAAGAGCTCCATAATGTCTCTGTACATATAGTCCAGGGAGGTACATCTCAGGTTATTTGTACACAGACTATGATGGAATCATACTAGTACCTGTGGCGTAATGACTTGAGTACATGCGTGATTTGGCAGATCTTGGCTCCAGATAGGCAACTAACTGTTATCTTCTCCTTGTTTAGCCCAGTTAGAGGAGGATCAGTATGTCTTACAATGGAATCCCCTATATACTGAGATGAAGTACAGCTGTTTCTTAATAATTAATACTTTGAGCTGTGATCTTCTTCAGAAATATCCTGAAATACAAAAATATGCAGAATTAGTGAAAAGAAAATGAAACAGGAGATAATAGCGATGGAGTGCAGTGGGAGGAGAGGTGAGAAGTCACACAGGGAAGAGAGGCATGAGGGGATAAAAGAGTGACAATAGGTGAAGGAGAACATAAACGCTTGTAAATAAATCTCAACAGCTAACTACAAAATGGCAGTCAGGCTTGGATGTGCTCAGTATTTATAAATCTAGTACAAGCCTTAGATAGCTTCTTAAAGGTATATACACACACATTGATCTACATCGTCCCTCTTAAAAAGATTGTCCTTCATACAAAACAATTTTAGAGCTAGGCATACATTACTATGCACACTAGAAACAAAATACAGTGTTCATGCCCAAGTTGCTTCATATCTGCTACAGGGTTTAGAAATTCGACCATATCTCATGGCATAATAGTTGGGGCTAGATTTAGCAACAGGGACAGTCTACAGTGCACAACCCATATCAGGAACTTCTGGATTTGTCATAGGAATGGGAATGTCCTCTGGAACTTCCTCTGGAATTGGAACACCAAATGACTCACTCTGAGATAAAGAGTCTCTCTCACAGGCTATTTGCTGCAGTATAGGCTTGGACACCGGTCTCAAATGCTTCCGATTTCACCTAAAAGTTCTCCTTCTGATTCTATAATGTACAATCTCAGCTCTGGACCAGTATTCTTCATGACACCAATCTGATCATAACCTTTGGATGGTTGCATCCTTACCACATATCCCTCTCGTAATGGACTGAGCGGTCTACTGGTCTTATCGTAATAGGACTTCTGGAATAGGCACTTCTTCAACAGATTGGCTTTCACTGATCTGTTGTTCTTGACACATGGAATCAGCAATTGACTACTAAGTGGTAACGTAGTTCTGGTTTGTCTTGACAGAAGTCTCTGAGCAGGTGAACCAAGATGTTTACCTTGAGGAACATTTCTGAGATTCAAGAGATTCAGGAAAGCATCAGTATTATCTTGTTTTGACTTCTCATGCAACTATTTTGCACTTTGAACTGCGCGTTCTGCCAAACCATTTGACTGGGGGAACTCTGGACTACTTGTGACATGAGTAAAGTACAATTCTTCTGCAAATCTCTTGAACTGTTGACATGTAAAGTGCATGCTATTGTCAGGAATAACTTTGCGCAGGTTCGTACATGGTAGTCCACAAATTTGTCAAGCTGAAATGTTTTTTTTCTGTTGATGAGGCTTAGTACTATTACAAAATGAACAAGAAGAAAGTGTTCTCTGAATGTCTTGTGACATAGAAGGCCAAAATACTATCTCACTCACACTTCTTTTGGTAGATTCTGTTCCTGGGTGACCACAATGCACGATAGTAACATATTCAGGTTGCAAGGAGTTTCGAACAATTACTATCAGACCTTTCATAATAATACCTTTGTCATACAAAATCTCATCTCTGTATGAAAAATAAGGTCGCAGTTCTTGCAGTAAGCTAGATTGCTTTGGCAGCCATCCTTGATTGATAAAGTGGTTGAGCTTTTGTAAAATTGGATCTGTGGCTGTGTGATCTCTCAGCTCATCAAGGCGTGTGGAAGAAAAATTTCTCACTTCCATGACTTCAGAATCATCAAATGATTGCGAACCTTGATTGTCATTCTGTTCGGTGGTATTTCTGGGTGATTTGTGTAATGTATCAGCAAGAAAAAGAAGTTTGCCTTTCTTGTAGACAGGATTGAAATTATACTTTTGCAATCTCAGCATCATACATTCCAGATGGGCTGGAGCTGTATATGTATATATGTAAATAGTAACACCTCTTGTACATTACACTTTACTGTTTGTGTCTTGCTCACGATGAGTACTGTACTAGTATTTTATTATCACCAGCTGTTTTAACTTGGATTGTTGCAACTTTCTTTTTTGTATTTGTACGTGTCTTGGAGCTTTTCTCCCCGGGCCTCTACTGAAAATGGACATGTATCCAGTTAGACTAGCCCTTTCTACAAATGTAAAATAATAAAAAAAAAATTGGCTTTCTCAGGATTGTGACTAATGGTTGGTGATCTGTTTTGATCTGGATAGGTCTACCATAAACATAGTCATGAAACTTTGAACATGCGAACGCAATTACCAAAAGCTCTTTCTCAATCTGGGTGTACTGCTGTTCAGTTTGAGTGAGAGTTCTCGATGCATCGGCAACAGTTTGATCCTTTTGTAGAATAACTGCACCAAGTCCAAATTTCGAAGAATCACAGGAAAGTGTAACTGGTTTATGAACATCAAAGTATCTGAGCATCAGCGGACTGGCAATTATCAGTTTCAGGACATCAAATGCTCTTTGGTGTTGCTCTGACCAAGACCAGGATATATCTTTACGTGTCAGCTCTCTGAGTGGAGCTGAAAGTTGGCTCAAGTCTGGAATGAACTTTGCCTAGGTAGTTGACCATGCCAACAAAATGTTTCAAGGCTCGAACATTGTCTGGAGCTGGCATCTCGAGAATGTCTGTTTGCTTTGAAGGATCAGGTCGTAGGCCTGTACTCATAAATAAATGACCAACATAAGAAACTTCTTGTAGCCTGAGTTTGCATTTTTGTGCATTCAGTTTAAGATTAACTTGATGTGCCCTTTCTAGAACTTTCCTGAGGTTTCTGTCACACTCAGCTTCATCATGACCTCCTACCAGTGTGTCATTTACTATGATAGCACAAGGATACCTAGAAAAAAATTGCTCCATTGCAAGCTGAAAGACTTCACTTGCAGAATTTATCCCAAATGTCATTCTCAGAAATCTGTACCTGCCAAACAGAGTACTGAATGCAGTAAACAATGAGGATTTTTTTGTCTAGCTGAATTTGCCAAAACTAACTCTTTGCATCTAGGACAGAAAAAAATAGCAGCACTTCTCATCAAGGCTGTGACTTCTTTGACTGTGCGCGTTGGGTGATGAGGTTTTTTAGCACTTAGTTTAAATCTCGTAGGTCAATACATATTCTGATGTCATCTGAGCTTTTCTTATGAGCTACCACCATGGAAGATACCCATTCTGCTGGTGTTTCAACTGGACAAATTACACCTTGTTGCACCATTTTATCTAACTCGGCTTTGACCCTGTCCTGCATGGCTATTGGAACTTTACGTGTTGGCCTAACTGGACTGACCTCTGGGTCTAACTTCATGGCGTACATAACTGGAAGTTTGCATAGTTTGTCTTGGAAAAGATCTGCATAAGTAGAAAAAATTTGCTGGGCAAAACTAGAGATGGTGGTCTTTTAAGCTAACATGGTGGACTTCCTTGTTAAATGAAAGTAGTCCCATTTTCAAACTGTGAGCCCTAATAATGACTGAACGAGCCTCTTGACCACATAAAATAACAAGTCATAGTTTCTTCTACTCTGCTTGAAGTAACATAAAAGCACTACTGAGTCTTCAGTTTGAATTTATTTACCTCCATAAGTAACAAGTTTTGTACACCTTGCCAAATCAAGCTTTTCACCTTTACATACTCTAGCAAAATTTTGCAGACATAACATTGAACTTAGAACGTGTATCAACTTTGAGCTCTGTGTGTTTGCCATTTACCCGAACGGTACAAAATACTTCATTCTTTGCCCTTAAATCAACATAAAGAGTAGGCTTGTCACAGTCTAACTGATCAACTTGCTTCTTAAAATGTTCCCTTTTAATGAAAGAGTGTGGGCCTTTTGATTTACAGAATCTTTTGAAATTATTCCATTCATTACATTTGTGGCATTGGTGACCAAAAGCTAAACACTTTTCCCTTTTAGATTCATGATTACTGACTCAGTTTCAACAGTTGACAATGAAATTTGGTACATTAGGAGTGGTAGCATCCATGAATCCTTTTGATTTTGCTGACTCACTCTTGTGCTTCACTAAGGCTGTGTGAAGTCTGGAATTTGCTAGAAAGTTCTGGGGTTTATCACCAGTAGGTGCTGCAGGGGTTATAGTTGCCATGTGCTTGGGCCTATTTCTTTTAACCACGTACTGTATACTATCAACATGGGCTTTATCACTGTGCCTTCTAGACCTGCTCTCATTTGTAAGCATACTTGTGTGCTTTTCTGTGAACTTGTATATCTGAGAAATATCAATGGCCTTATTCAAAGTTAAATCACTGTCACAAAGCAAAATCTTTCTCACAGCATCATCTTTTATACCACACACAAGTCTGTTCTTTATCAAATCATCCCCTAAGTCACCATATCTGCACGTTTTAGCTTTATTTCTCAGGTCAGTTATATATGCTGAAAAGTTTCACAAGGCTTTTGATCTCTTGTATAAAATAAGTGCCTTTCCATTGTAACATTTGTCTGGAGGGAACACATTTCTCTCAATTTAGGTTTTAAGCAATCTGGGTCCTCACTTGACTCAGCCTGTACAACAATACAATGTTTTTTCTCCCTCTCCAGCATAAATAGTAGGTGCATACACAAATGAGTGTTCCCATTCTATAGCTTCTGATCCAGCTAAATTAAGTAGAATAAATGCCTTTGTACTGTCATCTTTATCAGAAAATGCAGCCTGTATGAAAATGTCGTACTCTTGCTCAACCACTCTCCAATTATCAGCAATATTACTGTCAAACACAAGCGCACTGGGCTTTTGAAATTTGTCTGCCATGCCAACAAAGTATACACAAACACACTGAAAATATAGCTCTTGTAATTATGCACAAGCAAACTGTTCTGTCAGCTTGTAACAACATGCAAATGCACAATAAACTCTTCAAAATACTTTACTTTGCGAAATATGATGTGTAATGACTGTGCTCTGCGAAATATGCCTTGTAATGGCTGTATTTTGCGAAATAGCTTTACTGTAACACTGCACAAACATGCAAACACTTCATACACTTCTGAAAACTCAGATTTCTTTGTTTAATACAAAAATACATATGCTTTGTGAAAATGCGGTCATTTCCCTTTATTTTATTTGTTTTATGCAACTGGATTTTATTTCAAACATTTTCCATACTAATTTGAATATTTTTATCAATATCGTACATATTTGTTTATGCAAAAATTATTTAGAATGTTCTGTATGCCTCGTTTCATATTATGTGAATAAGAAAATAGTATTGAGCAAGTTTTATACCTGAAATTCGTTTCTGACCCTTTTTAGGGAGTATGTACAGTTTTGGGATAGTCCACTGCTGTATATTCACCAACATCTGGCTAAGTGCCTTAAATCATTCCCGCCAAGCTATTTTAAACTTCATGCCCCTTTAGTATGCCGATTCTGACTGCAGGCCCTTTGGATATGTCGTTTCTCATGCCATGACCTTTTGGATATGTAACTTCTGTCACCATGTGGCTCATTGTCTCTATTACAAATAATAAGAAGGCTTGGGGTTTTGATCAGATGCTTTAATATATAGAAACACATCAGGATGGGTAACAGCATTTTTAAATATGAACAAACTAACTAACATCTCAACAGTTAACTACAATATGGCAGTCAGGCTCGCACATGCTCAGTATTTATATCCTAGTGCAAGACCTTAGAAAGCTTCTTAAAGGTATATAAACACATATTGACCTACACCAGAGGTTCTTCAAAATCTCTAGACTCAAGGTACTATTTAAGAGGTGCCTGTGTCACAAAGGGTTCTACTACAGACTGTTTCTAGTGCCCAGCAAAGTGGGAACTTGGAGACCTATTCTAGACCTCGCTCATCCAAACACTTTTCTAAAAGTGCCTTCCTTTCGGATGTTGTCCCATCAGATTCTGTTTTCCTCTGTTGCTCCCTCAGGCTTATATGGTTCATAGGTTCATAGGTGTGTACTAGGCTAATGGCCCTGGGACCTTTACAAGCCTAACGAAAACAGTCTTTGAACCAAATAAGGAATCAGATGCAAAAACCAGAGAATACAGGAAAAAGAAAAATAATCTGGTTCCACACAGTAGTGAAAATCAATATGTCCTTTATTGTAGTAAGGTAAGCGCTTTCTCAGAATAACATCCGCTTCATCAGACCAACAAAGATAGAATAACAGTTACACTTTTAAACACTGAAACATCCAATCAAAAATCAGATAAAATGTGCATCATAGTTAAAAGCCATGTGATAAAATACATCTGTAGAATATATAGATCTTTAAAAAATTTAATAAAAACAGACTAAATGTACAAAATGTACTTAAAAATGGTAACGAATACAATAGTAAAAAATAATAAAAGATGGATTATTGAAATATATATGATAAAATATTAAAAGAGAAATCAATGCTTTAATGGCCGTGCTTTAAGGAAGGGTTTCAGGGAAACTCTGTTGTTTAAACCAGGAGGTTTATCAGCTTGAAAGCGCAAAATCCATTTCTGTTCACTAGATTCTGTTCTATTATTTATTTCACCTCCTGTCTTGGTACTATGCAGAATCTCTAGTACCATAAAGCTAAATTTATGTTCTTTATCCTCTGATAGACTTAGTACATATGTGTGTAGGAATTGTATGGCCTGTACACATATACACATTGGTAATCATTTCACACATCCCACTTTGGGTTTTAAGATAGATACTGTTTTTTATGCAGACTGTCGAACAAAAAATGTTGTCTATTTTTGCTATTGTACTACCTGCTTCTCATTTTACATAGGGAAAACGAACAGGGTGTTTAAGGATAGACTACTTGAACACCTTAGGGATATCAGGAATGTTAAAGAAACCAGCGCCTTATCACTACATGTAGCTAAAGAGGGTAAAGAACATAAATTTAGCTTTATGGTACTAGAGATTCTGCATAGTACCAAGAGAGGAGGTGACATAAATAATAGAACAGAATCTAGTGAACAGAAATGGATTTTGCACTTTCAAGCTGATAAACCTCCTGGTTTAAACAACAGAGTTTCCCTGAAACCCTTCCTTAAAGCACAGCCATTAAAGCATTGATTTCTCTTTTAATATTTTATCATATATATTTCAATAGTCCATTTGTTTGTGTCTTTCGGCTTTTTCCCGGTTAGGGGTTGCCACAGCGGAACTCCGGTCCGCTAATGATTGGCAGTTGATTTTTACATACCGGCTTGCCAGGCCTGACGCACAACCTTCAACTAAGGTACGCCCATTCACGCATGTCTCCACGCAGAAGACGCTCTAGCTGAGAATTGAACCGGACAGCGTCTTACTGTGAGGCGACAACGCTACCGCAGCATCACTATATTTTAATAGTCCATCTTTTATTATTTTTTACTATTGTATTTGTTACCATTTTTAAGTACATTTTGTACATTTAGTCTGTTTTTATTCAATTTTTTAAAGATCTATATATTCTACATATGTATTTTATCACATGGCTTTTAGCTATGATGCACATTTTATCTGATTTTTGATTAGATGTTTTAGTGTTTAAAAGTGTAACTGTTATTCTATCTTTGTTGGTCTGATGAAGCGGATGTTATTCTGAGAGAGTGCTTACCTTACTACAATAAAGGACATATTGATTTTCACTGCTGTGTGGGACCAGATTATTTTTCTTTTTCCTTTACAAGACTAGCCCATAGAAGTGCCCTGGCATTGCGCCGCCATTTGTTAGTTCCCAGTGCCTTTATCAAGTAGAGCCACTGGAGTGATCCCTGGGGTGAACTTTCTATTTCCCATCCACTTATCAAGATTTTGCTTGAAGAGGGCTAGTGAGGTGCTCTGCTTGACATGTATGGGAAGTCTATTCCAGAGCATGGGCAGTCTCTGGGTTATGAACCTGTCCCTCCAGCTTGTTCTGTTGATTGTGATAATGAGGTTGAGGTCCCTGGAGCGTGTGGTGCAGAGGGATTGGGATTTCTTTAGATGTAGCATTTCTAACAGAGCTGGGTCAGACATGGCTTTGTAAGTCAAGCAGAGATCGCCTCTTAGTAGACGATATGAGACAGAGAATAGCTGGAGTTTTTTGAGTCTGTCCATGTAGGATATGTGTTTAAGGCCTAGGATCCTCTTTGTGAGGTACTTTTGTGGCCTCTCCAGCTGTTGCAGGTATCTAGTGAGGTAAATGCCAAATGGGGTATTATACTCTATGATTGGTCTAATGAGGGAAGAGTAGGGAGAAATGATGACCTCTTTCTTCCTGGATGCAAAACCCTTGGTAATGAGATGTGCCACATAGAAGGACTTTCTGACCACAGTGGCAATGTGGTGGTAGAAGGAGAGGTTGCTGTTTACCTGTGTCCCCAGATCTCTTATAACTCCTTCAGTGTTCAGTGGGCTCCCATCAATGTGGCAATTAGTGGGAACTGAGTTTTTCCCAAAGGGGATGACGACGCATTTTTTGGCATTAAGCTTAAGGCCATGGTTTTGACACCAGTCATTGGTCTCAGTGAGGCCTTTCTGTAGGATGTCTGCATCACATGGGGAGTTAATAATGGCTCCCAGCTTGCAGTCGTCTGCGAATTTGGACAGCCAGAGTTCCTCCGTGTTGGCTTGGACTTCTGAGAAGTAGATGCCAAACAGGAGAGGACCCAGGACCGATCACTGTGGGACTCCACTCGTGACTGGTCAGTAGTCTGACGTGGAGTCAGCTACTTTCACACTGTGGGTTCTATCTGTGAGCCAATTTGCAACCCACCTAGTGATATAGGGGTTGATGCCTAGTTTGCTGAGTTTATCAATAATTCCTGAGTGAGGAATGATATCAAAGGCCTTAGCCAGATCATGGTAGGCTGTATGAATTGCCTTACCTTCATCCACCACTTTGGTGACTGACTCAAAGAAGTCAACCAGGTTGAGCATGCATGATCTACCTTTCACAAAACCAAACTGTGTGGGATTTAGAGTTTGGAGATTCCCTATATCCTTGTTAATTAGATCCATGATGATGCGCTCCATAGCCTTACATATCTGACTTGTCAGGCTAATGGGGTGATAATTTCCAGGGTCTGTAGTCACTCCTCCTTTATGGAGAGGGATGACTGTAGCAGTGTGCCATTCAGTAGGGACAAAGCCTGAGGTGAGGCTGTGAGTGAACAGAGCACACAGATGTGGTGCCAGTTCGCTTTGTAATTCATGTAGAACACAGCCAGGGATATTGTTGGGTCCCATGGAAGCTGTACTTTTGGTATTAGACAATGCAGCTTTAACCTGTGCTGCAGTAATGTTGGGTGCCTGGCATTATTCCGGTATTGAGATTGGTCCTTTGGGGTGGGAGAGAGGAGTAAAGTTGGCACTGAATCTGTCAGCCAGTATGTTGGCAATATCTATTGGCTCAGTATAGGAGGTACCATTGTGCAGCAACTCAGAACAAATTTGGGTATTGCCATGGAGATTCTTGATATAACTATAGACGGCTTTATGGTTGTTTTTAGTGTCTGCTGCAATTCTGGCTTCATAGCTGGCTTTAGAGGTTTTGATGCGGGATCTCAACTTTTTGTTGAAGCTAATAAGGGAATTTTTCCAGTCTTGGGACTTCATCTTTTTCTGCAACAGTTTCTTCCTTCTGTTGTAGAGTTTATTAATAGCAGGGAACCACCTGGCTTCCTTTTTTTGGAGGAGAGCATCTTGGTTCTGTTGGGTATGGCTAGTTCTATGCATTTATGTACATGTTCGTATGGTGCATTAGTGTATGATTCGGCAGTCATCCATCTATTTTCCATTGGCATGGGTGCCATGAAGTTAGCCACTTCTGTTTTTAGGAGTCCAGAGTCAGCTTTGGAGAATTTTTTCATTGGTGGATACCTTTGCGGGGGGTGGGTGGGGGGTGGGGGTGTGGTTGAGATGTGGATTTCCATGATGATTAGTTTGTGGTCAGATCTAACCAGGGAGGAATTGACTATTGGTGTACAGCAATGGTTGCCCATGCTAGTAATAACCAGGTCAAGGATGTTGCTTCCTCTAGTGGGGCTATGAATGAGCTGGTCCAGGGCATTGGAATTGATGAATTCCAGGAAGCATTGGGTCAGTGCATTGGTGCATGAGTAGTTTTCCCAGCTGATGGAGGGGTAGTTGAAGTCACCTAGTATGAGAGTGTTGGGTTGGATCTTAATAGTTTCCAGGGTGTTTAGGAATGTGGAGTGAGAGTCTTGGGACATGGTTGGGGACCTATAGCAGGCTACGACCTGAATCACTGTCTTACCCAATGTTAGTTGTATCTGGAGTATCTCAGATGCGATATGCTGGGCTACTAGTCTGGAGGTGTGCATATCCTTTACAAATATGGAGACACCACTGCCTTTGGAGCATCAGTCCATGTTCTGGGGCCGAAAGGTGTGGAATGAGTTATAGCCTGGTAATGCAGGGGTGCTTTCTGCTGCTTTAAACCAGGTCTCCATTACAGCACAAATGTCGATGTTCTCCATTTTGATGAGTGCTTCGAGGGAGTGCATCTTGAGATTTAGACTTCTAGCACTGAGCATGGCCCTCAGATTGCATTTATTTATAGCTGTTACAGTGGTAATTTGGTCTTTGGAACACTGCCTAAAAAGGCACTATAGAAAAAGCACTATAGGGGTGGCAAGAGCCTTAGCCAGTACCCAGAAACCCAGGAGTGACAGGTGCAGGCCATTTCTGACAAAGCATCGAGGTCTGTCAATCATGTTATCCCAAGCAGACAGATACTGGATCCCCTTAGAATGACACCAGAATCTTAGACAATTATTGAAGTCAGTCATTTTCTGTTTGTACTGTGGTATCATTCTGGGCAATGGTAGGATGCTGCTCAGGGCTAGGGTCATACCTGCATGGGCTACATAATCCGAGAGCTCCACTATGTCTGTTTTCATGTAGTCCAGGGAGGTGTATCTCAGGTCATTTACACCCACATGGACAATTGTCTCTGGATCTCAAGGATGCTTATCTCCATATTCTGATCCATCCTCTTTACAGGAAGTTTTTGCATTTCTCAGTTGCTTCCTGGCATTTTCAGTTCTCTGCTTTGCCATTTGACCTTTCTACTGCCCCAGGGATGTTCACCAAATGCCTTGCTCCTGTGATTGCTTTTTGCAGGCTTTAAGGGATCCAAATATTTCTTTACTTGGACGACCTGTTGATTCAGGCGTCCTCTCCAGAGACCCTTTTGCAAAATCTTCATTTTGCCATTTCCCTTCTTTAGAGCCGGGGGGTTCACTATAAATTTCAAAAAGTCTTCTCTGACTTCTTCTCAAGATCATGTTTTTCTTGGTTGCACAATTTGGACAGTGCCAATGCTAGCTTCTCTGCCCACTCCAAAGGCCTTAATTCCCATTTCTTTCTTTCACTTTTCTTCGTCTGGCTTCCATTACAGCCAGGGAGTTTCTGAGAGCTCTGGGTTTTATGGCATCCACCATTCCAATGATTCTTCTGGCCAAACTTCACATGAAAAAGTTTCAGTGGTTGCTGAAGTCAGTGTGGCTTCAACATGCACATCCTCTAGACTTTGTAGTTCCTATTCTTCCTTGTCTCAGACAGGAACTTTACTGATGGATTCAGCAGTTATCTTTGAATCCAGGGTTCCTATTTATTCCCCTCTTCCCTCTCAGGAGTTGTTCACAGATGCTTCAGACATGGGATAGGGGGTGACATTTAGCTCCCTAAATGTACAGGGGGTGTGGTTGCCTCATCAGCAGGTGGAGCACATCAATGTCAAAGAGATGAGAGCTCTTCTGTTGGCTCTTCAAGCCTTTCATTCTCCCTGGGATCTTAATTTTGTTTTGAAGAAGTTGCCTCAGGCTCCTTTTGAGCCTGCTGCTTCAGGCTTCAGCTTCCTTGCAGCATTGTTCCTGGAAGACTGTTCTTTTGTCAGCTCATACTTCTGCCAGGTGGGGGTCTGAGTTGCAGGCCTTTATGGCTTGTCCTCCTTTTTTGATCTTTCATGAGAACAGGGTGTCCTTGCACACTAACCCTTCTTTTATGCCTAAGGTGGTTAATGAGCTTTCACTTAACCAGTCTATTAATCTGCCTACTGTTTTCTACTCTCCGCAAGGTGACAGTGAGAGGGTGCTGCATACTTTGGACGTGCATAGGCAACTCAAGGTTTATTTGGATAAGACTAAGGCTATTAGAAAATCTGATCAGTTATTTGTTTCTTTTCATCCTAAATCTTTGGGACTTGCTGTATCCAAGCAAACTATTTCTTCTTGGATTTCTAAGGCTATTTTTTTTTTGTTACAGTTTTCATGGCAAGAGCCTTCTTTCTTCAGTTAAAGTTCATTCTACTAGAGCTGTGCCTTCTTTTGGTGCTTTTTTCAAGGGCTTAGATACTAATTCTATTCTTGAAGCAGCCACCCAGACTTCTGTTCATACCTTTACCAATCACTACAAGTTGGATGGTATCTCTAGAGCTAGGGCTGGTTTTGCTAATGCAGTTCTTCATGTTTTTTAGGGGACTCTTCTGCTCCCTTCTCCTCCCTAGTTTCCTTGGCACTCTCCAATTTGTTAAGAATACTGCAGCAGTGAATATAAGGACATAGTACAGCTGTGTAAAATCTTACCATAATGGTAGATGTCCTTGCCTTCACTGCTGCAGTTTTCACTCCCTCCTTCCCCCTAGTTATTTGCCTTCCTGGATGTACAGATTACCTCCTGGGTTCCTTCAACTGGTGTTCCTACTGGGGCAATCAGTTCTGACTATGGTAGGCCTGAACGTAACCTTTATACCCTACACTACGCAAGGAGCATTTAGGTGATGTTTGGCATACCTTTAAAGCAACAGGAGTCTTTGGTAGACTGACCAAACATCAGGCTTCCACAGCAAGGAATGCCATATGTTAAGAGTACTGCAGCAGTGAAGGCAAGGCATCTGCCATTATGGTAAGATTTTACATAACTGTACTTTTCATTATTACTGAAACATAAACATACCAGATAAATACTGTGGGTCTGATTGCCTAAGATATTAAAGGAACTCCAGAAAAGTACCAAATGATTCTTTAGTATGATTGCTACACTAATTATATAACATGGAAACTATAGAAGAACACTCCATTATGGCTTCAGCAAGTCTGGGTGGGAAGGACATTAATGTGTTGTAAGAGTAATAGACTTGTGTCATCATCATCAGCCCCCTTTTTCCATTTTTCTAAGTGGGATTGGGGCATTGTATTAGCTATTGCCATCTCTCTTGCTTCAGTGCCACACTCCTGCCTTCTTCAACACTCATGCCTATCTGTTGCAGATCTTCTTTCACAGAATCCAGCCACCTCTTTGCTGGACATCCTTGTTTCCTATTACCTTCTTTCTGTCCATTCCAAATCGTCTTCCCCAGATTGTCTTCTGCTTTTCTGCACGTGTACAAACCACTGTAATCTTTTCTCTTTGATCTTTTCTGCAATTGGAGCTATTTTGGCTTCTGCTCTTATGTACTCATTTATTTGTCTGTCCCACAGTGTGCATCCTACCACCCTTCTCAGGCACTTCATTTCCATCACCTCTAACTTCCTCATCTATTCTGCCTTTATGCCCAGGTTTCTGTATCATATAGTAGTACTGGTTGCACCACTGTATTGTACACCTTAGTTTTCAGCTTCTTTGGCATTCTTCTGGAATAGACTACACCAGAGATTCTATGCCAGTTGGATGTAGCTCCTCTGATTCTAGCTTTGACCTCTTCAACTCAACCACTCCTCCCCGATACTTGAAGCTATTTACCTGTTCCACTATCTTCCCTTCGATCTCAATTTTCAGCTTCTTCTGTTTTCCTAAATTTGCCATTACCACTGTCTTATCTCTGCTTAGTTTCATCCCATGTGCTTTCAGTTTTGCATTCCATTCCCTTATCCTTTGCTGAAGTTCTAGCTCAGAGTCTGCCTGTAATGCCACATCATCTGCATACAGTGACTTTCTTGATCTGTCCCCTCCAACCTGTTTGCTAATATAGATCACCACCTGTATGAACTGCAGTAGGCTCAGAGGGAAACCCTCGTGCACACCCACTCCCACCGGAAATCCCTTTGTGAGACTGAACACTGTTCATACTTGAGTCATTGGGTCCTTATACATAGCCTGCACTAATTCTACCAATGTTTATGGGACTTCAGTCCACCACAGTACTGTCCAAATTAACTTTCCTGGGACCTTGTCATTTGCTTTCTCCAAGTCTAGGAATGCTCAGGTGGACTCTTTCTTCACCTCTAGCTTCTTCTCAACTATCTGCCTCTCTGTAAACAATGGGTCAGTTGTGCTGCATCCTGATCTGAATACAAACTGCTCATCTCCCATCTTACATTCTACTACTCTGTGCATCTGTTTCTCAATCACTGTCTCCAGAAATTTCATGCAATGTGACAGGAGTTTGATGCCTCTATATTGCCCACAGCTGTGGATGTCCCCTTTGTTCTTGTACACTGGCAGGTGTATGCTTATTCTGCAGTCATCTGGGATATGCCTTTCTCTCCACACTGCTATGAGCACACTCAGGAGCCATTTCTCCCCTATCTCACCCAGCACATTTATCGCATCTGCTGTGACCTAATCTGAGCCTGCGGCTTTCCCTGGCTTCATTTTCCTTAGTGCTATTCTTACTTCTTCTAGGGTGGGTTCTGGGGCAGTACAGCTTATGTGGGGGTTTCTTCATTCAGAAGCTGCTGGAAATACTCCTTCCATCTGCCTTTGATGTTCTGTGGACAAGTGAGCAGGTTGTTGCTGGCCTCCCTTATGAAGGGTGTCTGACTATCTTCTTTACCTTTCTGTCTTTGCCTTGCAAACTGACATATTTTCTTTGTGCCACCTACTGAGTCACTTTCCTGAAGCTGGAAGAGTGCTTTTGATGCCCTGTTCTTTGCTATTGCAACTCCTTCTTAGCTTCTTTGTTAGCCAACCAGTAGTCCTTAGCTTGGATGGTCTTTCCTATCTCTCATTTTTCCTGCACTCCTTCTTTCTTTTGATCACTTCCTGGACTTCTGCAATCCACCTCCAGCTTTCCTTGTGTACCTTATTTCTGGGTCTATATTAGAACACCGAAGTTTTAAAACTTCGAATGTTCTAATATCGACCCCTATTCAGCGGATGCTTAAAATATCGAACATGCAGAACAGCGAATTTTTTCCCAGGGAAAAAATTTGCTGTTCTGAAACACATACACACAACACAAGCTCACCAAAAAAACAGCAATCCACACACATACACTTAAAATCCTACATCTAACCCTACACTAAACTGTACACACACTACTATCTATCCACTTACCTTAACCCAAACCCTAACGTCCGTCACAATCGCACACTTATCTGACCCGCACCCTAACCCTAACTCACCTAACCCTCACGTCCACACAATCGCACACTTATCTGAACCCGACCCGTAACTTTCCAAAACAGTGCTGAAAATAGCGAAGCCACAGAAACGGACAACCGAATTCTTTCCTTAGGAAAAAATTTGGTGTTCTGTAGCTTCTCTATTTTCAGCATTCGCTGAATAGGGGTCAATATTAGAACATTTGAAGTTTTAAAACTTCAATGTTGTAATATAGACCCCTTATTTCCATACCTGGCATAGACTGGTGTATCAGAAACAAATTTCAGAGCCTTGTGGAAGAATATTCCAGAACTGTTCTAACTTAGCCAACCAGCATGTTAAGATATATTAAAACAGTTTACCATATGCTCATTTAGCAAGTAGCAAAATGGTAATGTAACGGGTGCAGTTAGATTTGAGAGTGGGTTATCTGAAAACAAACGAATGCTGGATAAAAAAAAAATACTGAAGAGTGTGGTTATTGAAAAATAAGGGTATTTTCCACACGAGGGTTACAAGGAGTTAAAGTGAGTTATACATTTGGCTTCTGCATTTTTCGTGTTATAAGAACGCCGTCCGTAGGATACAAAGAAAAGATCACCAATGCAGTGAATGCTCATGGTAAAATATGATTATTTATTTATTTATTTATTGTTTGTTAACCAGGTAGGTTTCTGAGTCATCTTATTACAAAACCACTATGTGTTTGTCTGTGTCTGCATTTCTAAATGACCAGTTGTAACTCCCTAAATCATCAATCAGTATGAAAGACATGTCTGGCACTTTAACCTGTGCAATGTTAACGGTATCACGAAAGAATAACAATGGGTTCTGTTGCTGGGTTTGGTAACAGGTTAGGAGGAATTGTTTTGAGCTGTATAGGTTTTCAATGAGAGATTATGTAGGCTGGGCAGAGATTATGTAGGCTGGGCAATCAGCAATAAAAGACAACAAGGGTCTGTGAAAATGAATCACTGCTGTTAAGGTGAGACTGCAGAATAGTTAACTTAGTGGTGATGGACCTGTAAACCAAAGTGGAAATGTGATTAAGTGGTAGCACAAATGGAATATGATTGGACTAGACTGATTGGGCTCAATATGGGGTTCATGGATGTGGAGTGTGTTAAAACTTACTAAAAAATGTATGAGTTAGTAGAACCTGCTTATTAAATTTATCATCTTCAGTGTATAACTTGCAAGTAATCTGTGGTGGTGCAGCAGTAGCATTGTTGCCTCACAGCAAGAGGTTCTCAAGTTTGATTCTTGGCTGGAGTGCGGGGATTGCCTTCTGTGTAGAGTCTGCATGTCCTCCCTACGGCTGGGTGGGCATTCGAAAGACATGCATAAATGGGCGTGCCTTCGTTGAAGGTTGAATGTCGAGCTGGCACCTTGGTGTTCATGAATATCTACTGCCAATCATTACCGAACTGGAGTTCTGCTGTGGCGACCCCTAACTGGGAAAAGCCGAAAAGACAAACAAAAAAAAGTGTATAACTTGCAAATTTAAAAAATATTAGTAATATATATTTATATATATATATATATTTAAATATATATATATATATATATATATATTTATATATATATATATATATATATATATATATATATATATACATACATGTATGTGTATGGATATATATGGATATATATATATATATATATATATATATATATATATATATATATATATATATATAAATATATATATATCTATGTGTGTGTGTATGTATGTATATATATATATATATATATATATATATATATATATATATATATATATATATAAAAACTAAAAACTGACTGTAGAACTTAGGAAGAAACCTTAAAAACTTATTAAAATCTTCCGAACTTACTTTTCTGGGTTGAGAAAAGGAAGGAAAGGAAATAATGGAATCGGACACCTGGCGGGTACAGTTACTGAGCGCTTTCATTCGTTTATTTTAGTAATTTGAACTTCATCAGAGTAATAGCATTATATATGAGAATCATGTTTTTATATTTTATTATACAATTCTTCCTCCGAAACGTGCATGCTGATTGGCCAGCCCAACCAGCGTGCTCGTTGTAAATCCCTCAATATACTAACGGAAAAAGGTCCGGTTGCCCGGACTTTTTCCGTTAGTATAAAACACTGTCTCGCTATGTTAAATGGGTTTAACATAGCGACACAGGTTTAAAAAATGCAACGCAAATCTCCGTTGCTTTTTTTAAAGCTGTCTCGCTATGTTAAACTCCTTTAACATAGCGACACAGTGTGTAAAAAGCAACGGACATCTTGCGATCTCCATTGCTTTTTTTTTAAAACCTGTCTCACTATGTTAAATGGGTTTAACATAGCGAGACAGCTTTAAAATAAGCAACGGAGATCTCCGTTGCTTATTTTAAAGCTGTCTCGCTATGTTAAACTCCTTTAACATAGCGACACAGTGTGTAAAAAGCAACGGACATCTTGCGATCTCCATTGCTTTTTTTTTAAAACCTGTCTCACTATGTTAAATGGGTTTAACATAGTGAGACAGCTTTAAAATAAGCAACGGAGATCTCCGTTGCTTATTTTAAAGCTGTCTCGCTATGTTAAACCCATTTAACATAGCAAAATAGTAAAAAGCAACAGAGATCTTGCGTTCTCCATTGCTTTTGCCCACAGCTCTGATGTACTGCGTAGGCATGCGCAGTACATCAGAACTGCCTCGGAATACCAGACAGCTGCGGAAGGGCAGCAAAGAGGCATTATACAATGCCATTATTTAAGAAAAGTAATTATTTCTTTTCTTAAATAATGTCATTGTATAATAGCAATAACCATGCCTGGGTGTGGGTAATCGGATTTAACCACGGTTGTCTTTGTTTGGTCCCTCAGGCCGCCTCGGGACCAAACCACGCCAACCGTGGTTAAATCCCGCATTACCCACACCCAGGCGTGGGTTATTGCTATAGTAATTCATGCACATTGTGGAAAAAGATGAAGAATACTGCAATTCTATTGGTGGAAAATAACCAAAAGGACCAATAGTACACCGTGAATAGGCAGATACATTTTGTAAATCTATAGGTGGATGCTAACTGAAAGTACCAATGGTGAGGCATAGGTCAGGAGGGATTTTGATTGGCTGAGCTGTCTTGGAAGGAGAAGTGAGCTTTAACATGGTTAGTTGTACCATTTCAAAGTGCATTTCACGTTTAGGTTTTCGTTAAGGCCTGGGGGGAGTCGGCCTGTAGAAGCAGCTGCCATTTAAGCTCTTTTAGTTCAAGGAGCGTGTTGTAGTCACCGTAAAATGGACGGATTTGTTCCACTACCAGGAATAGAAACTTAGTGAAGTTGTTGCAGGCTGTGCTGTGCCTGCTGAGAGCATTGTGTCGGTCACCTGACCTAATTGCTCCTAGGTGCTCCTTTACTCTATCAGATAATTTTCTGATAGTTTTGTCTATGTAAAAGGAGGGGCAATTGGTGCAGTAAGCTGCATAGATCACCAGGGTCGAGTGGCAGTCATGGTGTTTATTGATTTTAACCATGTAGCCACTATGTTGGAAGTGGAAGTGGTCACCTGTGTGCAAATAGGGGCAGACCACACAGTTGCCACAAGGGCATATGCCTATGGGTCTGTCTGGGGGCTCAGGCAACGAATGGGTATGGTCATCCCTTTCGAATTCAGTCCTGAGCATCCTTGTTTTCTTGTAAGAAAACTTGGGGGTCTCACCTAGGATTCTGTGAGTTGTGAGGTCTGACCTAATGATATTCCAGTTTCTTATTAGGATGTTACGAAGGGAGACCATGTCACGGCTAATCGGGATGGGAAAACTGCTGGTTCTGTCTGCAGTTGTATCCTTGTTGCTAGGGGTAAATCCATGGGTGAGTATGGGTTGGTGCCTGTCGCCTCTGTGAGCGGCAACTTCTCGATACACTTCTGTGATGAGCTCTTCAGTATAGTGCCTTAGAGCGAACATGTGGGCTAGGAATTTACACTCTAGGTGAAAAACGTTTTTGTCAGAGTTAAGTCTTGACATGCGGATGAATTGCCCTCGGAGCACGTTCCTTTTCATGAAGAAGGGGTGCTGGCTTCTGAAATCCAGAAAATTGTTCCTGTAGGTGTCTTTGCGAAAGACATTGGAACTGAGGGAGCCATCGTTGGGGTTGACTGTGATCTGGGTGTCTAGGAAGGTGATGTGCTGGCCTTTGCCAGAGACTTCGAAGTTGAGATAGGGAATGTTGCTTCTGAGGTAGTGCAGGAAGGAGTCCAATTCAGTGTTGGATCCATTCCAAATGAAAAAGATGTCGTCTATGTAATGACGGTACATGCTGACATGGTAGAAACCTGGTAGGAGAGTCAGCGTTTCTTTTTCCCACGTGCAAAGGACGAGATTAGCGTATGAGGGGGACATATTGGAGCCCATGGCTATGCCTTTGGTTTGTAGGTACACTTCACCATTGCAGTTAAAGAAATTATTTTTCAACATAACTGTAGTTAAGGATAATAACATTACAGTACTGACTGCATTAAACTTAGCATGCTTGTTTAAGAATAACTCTACAGCTTCTAGTCCTTCCCTGTGAGGGATATTATTGTACAGTGCTACAATATCAAGAGTAACAAGGATACTGTTGGTAAAATCACAGTTACAGTTATGCAATAAGTTCAGAAAATCCCAGGAGTCTTTAATGTATGTGTCCGTGGTTTGTAACAACGGATTGTATACCGAGTCCAGGTATTGTGATATGGTCTCGGTTTTGGTCCTTTTGTTCGATCTTATCAGTCTTAGCGGTGGGTCTCCAGGATTCTTGTGCACTTTAGGAATGCCGAAGGCTTTTCCTAAGCAAGGTTGGTGCACATAGAGGTAGAGGTATTCATCCAGAGAGAGGAGCTGCTTTTCTTCGAGCGTTTTGAGTAGCTTATTAATACTGGAGAAGTTGTTGTTGGCTTCTTGGAGAGTGACTGCTTGGTAGTACTCCCGTTTGTTTAGCAGCTCATTTAACTTGTTGGCATAGGTAGTTTATTCCATGAGAACAATGCCCATGCCTTTGTCCACCTTCATGATCCTTAGGCTTCTGTCTGAGCTGAGGTCGTATAACGCTCTCTTTTCTGCCTCCATGAGGTTGAACCATTTGTGGTTGGTGGGTTGTTTGAATAGAGTTCTGATCTCATACTCGCAAACATTTTGGAAGGTTTGGAGGGTATTATTGATGGCCGGGGTGTACATACATTTCCTCCTGAGTTTGTTGGTGGTTTGGCTCTGGGTGCCCTGGGTTTCTGCATCGTCCTCTTCCTGGTCGTCGTAGATGATTTTAAGGTTCAGTTTTCTCAGGTAGAGCCTGAGGTCGAGTAGTACGTCAGGGGTCCTCGCTCTTTGCTAGGGCAGGAAAGAAAAGCCTTTGCTTAGTAGTAGCTGGTGTGCTGGAGGGAGGGGTCTGTTGGAGAGGTTGAACATGGTATTATGGAGCTGGTTCTTCCTGAGGGTTAATATCCCCTCGTTGAGCTCCTGGTGGCCATGGGTCTGCCTACCTGGGCCCACCTGTTGGAGTTCTGCCTCCTCCCTCTGTAGTTCCCTCTCCCCCTCCTCTGTTCTCTGCCCCTGTGCTGCTGGTTCCAATTGGGGAGTTGCTCTATTGTGTTGCCCTACCATAAAAAAGGCTGCTGGTTGTGGGCAAACACTTCCTCCGCTGGTATGTTCTGAGGACTAGCTGGTGAGTACTGAGGACTTGCTCCGTTGAATGGGGCTTGAGGAGGCGGGGTGGGAGGGTTTGGTCTAGCTGCCATAGGTGGCCTTGGAGCTTCTTGGGTCCCTAATGGCATAGCTACCATATCCTGCCCAGGTCTAAAGTCGTTTGTTAGTCCTGTGGTTGTGGGGGTAGGCCTGTTCGGTCCCTCGTTGTTGAGTCTGTATGCTCAGTTATTTCCATATTGTTGCAGGTCCCTGTTAAGCTTCTTTTGTTTCCTGAATACCAGCATGGCCACATGCTAGTGATCCTGGGTGAAATGCTATCGAACATATGCCTGTAGTTTTCAAAGTCCTGATGATTCAGGGCCTGGTCCTGCAGCTTGTGCAGGTCATCTTTGAGCTGGTTGAGTCTTCCTTGATTGTGGTCAATAGGGAGGTTCAGGGTAGTTAGCCCTGTGTCGTTATAAAGTTTGACCAGCTCAGAGAAAATGTTCATGTCCCTGGAGATCCCATTGGGGAATTTATAAAACCTGAGGCCCTGTGGGACTATCCCGTGGTGTACACAGGACTTCAGATAATAGATGTCGTACTCAATATTTTTGTACAGCATCAATTTCCTTTCTAGTTCAAAAATGAGGTTCTTACATTGGTTTGTTTGGGGAGGTTGTGCCGCCCTCACTGCCTCTATGTTCAAATGTTGCTGCTGGTTATTGATAAGGAAGGGGTTCCCTCCCCTTGGTCCTTCCATTAGATGTAGGACGGTGTTGGTATTTAATCCTTGTGGGTCTGCTGGCGGGAACGCCATTGTCGGTCTTTCTGTTGGGATGATGGTGGATGGTCCTGCTGCACTTACGCCTGCCATTCTGTCTCGGGACCTCGTGGGTTCCTCTGGAGTGGACTGCTGGTTGTTGCCAGCGTTGCCTTGTGTGGGACTGCTGCTGTAGCCTGTAAACAGGCTGGGGGTAAAGTCCCTGGTATTGATATGCAGGTCCCTGCATCTGTTTAGGATGCCTTGTGCGCTGTGCATGGTCTCTATGTATTCTCATTGTAATGCTGCCATTTCCAAGTTAGTGCCTTCGTTGAAAAGGCTTTGGCTACTGGAGCCTGGTACCTCGTCACATGTGCTGTCCATTTGTTCGGTGGCTAAAACTTATAAACTAAAAACTGACTGTAGAACTTAGGAAGAAACCTTAAAAACTTATTAAAAACTTCCAAACTTACTTTTCTGGGTTGAGAAAAGGAAGGAAAGGAAATAATGGAGTCGGACACCTGGCAGGTACAGTTACTGAGCGCTTTCGTTCATTTATTTTAGTAATTCGAACTTCATCAGAGTAATAGCATTACATATGAGAATCATGTTTTTATATTTTAGTAATTCATGCACATTGTGGAAAAGGATGTAGAATACTGCAATTCTATCGACCGATGCAATGCTCTCAGCAGGCACAGCACAGCCTGCAACAACTTCACTAAGTTTCTATTCCTGGTAGTGGAACAAATCCATCCATTTTACGGTGACTACAACACGCTCCTTGAACTAAAAGAGCTTAAATGACAGCTGCTTCTACAGGCCAACTCCCCCCCAGGCCTTAATGAAAACCTGAACGTGAAATGCGTTTTGAAATGGTACAACTAACCATGCTAAAGCTCGCTCCTCCTTCCAAGACAGCTCAGCCAATAAAAATCCCTCCTGACCCAGGCCTCACCATTGGTACTTTCAGTTAGCATCCACCTATAGATTTACAAAATGTATCTGCCTATTCACGGTGTACTATTGGTCCTTTTGGTTATTTTCCACCAATAGAATTGCAGTATTCTACATCCTTTTCCACAATGTGCATGAATTACTAAAGTATAAAAACATGATTCTCATATGTAATGCTATTACTCTGATGAAGTTTGAATGTTTGAATTACTAAAATAAACGAACGAAAGCGCTCAATAACTGTACCCACCAGGTGTCTGATTCCATTATTTCCTTTCCTTCCTTGTCTCAACTAGAAAAGTAAGTTCGGAAGTTTTTAATATATATATATATATATATATATATATATATATATATACACACACACACACACACACACACACACACACACACACACACACACGCGCGCGCGCATACACACACACACACACACACACACACACACACACACACACACACACACACACACACACACACACACACACACACACACGCACACACACACACACACACTGCAGTGGTTAGTATTGTTACCTCACAGCAACAGGTTCTCCTGTTTGATTCTTGGTTGGGGTGTCTTCTGTGCAGAATCTGCATGTCCTCCCTGCATTTGTGTGGGTTTCATCTGGGTGTTCCAGTTTCCTCCCATGTTACAAAGACATGCGTCTGGAGTGTTTCTCCCCAGGCCTCTGCTGAAAATCGTCTTGTTCCAAGTCAGACTTTCCTGGTAAACAAATGTTAAATAAATAATATATGCTCAGCTATCTTGCACATGCTGAGAGCTGTGGAGGAAAATGCTTTGTACAAACAGCTTCTTAAATCATTGCCATGAAATGATAATTTAATATCCAGAAAGCACAGTGTAAAAGATGGTACAGCTACACCATACTGAAGTGAGGAATGGACCATAGTTAACTTATAAATACTGGAAGGTCCCCTTGAAGTACAATGTGGCATCAGTATGAAGGGTAAAGGAGAGGGACGTGTACCATTTAACACTATACACTTTTATACTAGCCCTGTGAAAGAGAGAAAATAATCTTCTTCCATCCATCCCAGAAACAGACTTTCAGGAATTGCAAAAACATCATCCAGATGTTGTGTAGGAACATAGGAACACAGGAATAATAATAGAGAAATGATTGTGGGGATCACAGGAATAGTAATAGAGAAATGATTGTTGGGATTACACGATATCTAGCCACGTGCACTTTTAAGCAGATATACTTAAATATTCTTCTCACCCTTTTCATGCACTTAATAGTGCTCACCTCCTATACAGATCCAACAGGGCTGTATCTGATAGTCTGGGTTTAAATCTGTGTCCACCCCTGCCCTCCTCAAGGTTAGCCTTAAGGGTAGCCAAAGTAGGAGTGATTGTGTATGCTCGGAAATGTTCAGTTATTCATCTATCCCTCCAGCAAGTCGTGATTATTTGTTGATGTACATTTAGGTCCCCATTGTGAGTGTTTTGGTTTTGCTAAGAGTAGGAGGTGAAATAGGATAGAGTCTTTCATGGTTTGAAAAACAAAACACAGGTCATCTTAGAGAAAACGGTAAAATACTGAGAATATTGAATGCCATCAAGATAGCTGAAGGATTTATCACCTTCAGTTTTCATGGTGTGAAATCTCTAGGGCTTTTCCAGTTGAGTGAAATGCTTGGATTTGATTGATTGATTGTATTGAGGTATCGATCTGATAAGGGAAGAGTACAGTGATGGGATGACTTATCTGAGTCTTGAAAACATTTCCTTGGAAATTAACCGGACCAGACAGGATTCCTGAGTATGGTGGAAACATAATGATTGAATGAGAGGGATTTTTACATAACTACTCAAGTCTGTTATGACTGTATCTGTCTGAAGAGGAGTATCATTTATAACATGTAACACAGGAGCAGCTTTTTTGCTGAATGATGCTATACTGCACTGTTTTGCATTTAACTTGAGACCATTTTGGTACAGCATATTCTGGTCATTGCTGGAGCTGTTTAATATAAGTGGATGAGTAGATAACATACCTTGTTTAACCACAGTTCTGAGATATTGGCTTCTGCAAAAAAAATGACAAACAGGAGAGGGCACAGCAGGGATTCTATGTAAACTGTAAATTGTAAAAAAAATATTTTTTCATACTTAGCTTAAGAAATGGCTATGAACATAAAGGGAATAACAATGGTAATGTCCAAAAGAACACTAACTTTTAAAACTTGGGAATTTGTAATATCAATTTGCAGTTCAGTGAACAAAGGTCTGGTGAACATTAAGTTTGTCAGATTTTTCAATAATAACAGCATTAGGAATAGTGTCAAAAGCTTTGACCAGGATAAGATATAGTGACCAATGTCCACAGCATCTGTAACTTTTTCAAAGCTGCATACTAGGCTAACAAACCAGCACCTTCCTTTTACAAGCCTAGATTGATTTGGGTCTAGATCTGTTGCTTGTATACATATAAATGATTGCCATTATGATAGATTCAGTGGCTTTACATATAAGACTGGTGATGGGCCTACAATTACCTAGGTCTGTAGAGGATCTGTCTTATGTATGGGGAAACACAGTGTATATTCTCCCCACATCAGGCACAAAGCCTGTATACTGGTAATATTATGAAAGAATGGTAGTTGAAATCTTATTAAATGAGCTAAGAGATAAATAATTAGTCAGCCTTTACAAACGTGCATTGTGTAGGCAGGCTAACTAGTTCATCCAGCTACTTTTTCATAACAATATCACAGGGACTACAGATAACAGGCTTCATGATAATGTTACTTATGCTGACTTCTTAGACGCTTTTGAGGAGGAAGATAATCATTTTCTTAAAAACATCTTCAGGTAATCAGCTTGTCTCAAACATTATCCAGTTGAATAAACAGCAGGCTTATACATAATGCTCTCAACAGTTTCTCTAGGTGTGTCAAAGATGGATGGAAAGGGATAATGCTTCAAAATATCTGGGTTTCTTCTCAGCTGCTTCATTAATGTAGTGTGCTACATTAGTCAGAAGTGTGATTTGGAGGTTCTAGGTTTAAGTCGGAGTTACTGCTGTGCTCCAGGGTTTTGACCAGAGCCTCTTTATCTCCTAAAACTTCTGAATGATGAAGCAGTTTGTCTGGGGTCTGGTTCCGAGGGCATGTAGGTACACTCACTCTTTTCTCCACTTTGTGTAATGTATGTATACATGCATATATTGTTGCAAAGGGTGGCGGGTTGCACCCTTGGATGTATCGAAACTGATTCTGTATATGTAATATTATAGTATGATGTGCTAAAATGATATATTGTAAATAATATTGCAAATACTGTTAAACAGAAAATGTGTTTTCCGTTTAAAAAGATGTGTATCTCTCTATTAGGTAGAGAAGTTAATTTAAACAATGCTGCCAATAAACAATTGCTTTGATTATGTAATGTATAAAAAAGGATGGCTATTGTCCTAGAGGTCAGAAAAGCTGGTGTTACAGTGCAGTGTTAGGGTGGGGTTGGGGGTGGAGGTGCCAGGAACAGCAGTATTGGGAACTGTGTTGTGGAAGAGAAGAAGTAACTCTGAGGTATTCTTCTGAGAATTCAGTCAGGTGAAAGCTGTCTGAATTTATTTGGGGATTGTATCTCAAGTGACGTGAAACTGCAGAATTAGTGTTTTTTTTTTTTTGTTTATTTATTTTCTTTTTTGTCCTAAAGAAGAATTTCCATCATTGGACTTTACCTATTTTGCTATATTGAAATTAACCCTTTTATATCAACTTCCTCCTCGGTGGGATTCCAATGCTATATGTCTTTGTTTTTTTTTTTTTGTATAAATTGTATGTTATGTCTATTGTATATATTTTTGTTTCTTTTCTTTGACATTTACAACTGCAACAGTTTGCTTATCTTTTTATGTAGTTTTTAACATTTATTTTGTTTAGATCTGTATTTTTCAACTGTACACTTATGATTCCAAGTAGAGACTGAAACTGGTCTGCTGTGATCAGCACTGTATTCTGGTTAACAAATTCAAATAAATAAGTTAATCAATCATTTTGTCTCCTGTTTTAATAATGATGGTGATGATTATGATCTTCTTCTTCTTCTTTTGGCTGCTCCCATTAGGGGTCGCCACAGCAGATCATCTGTTTCCA